>NW_009735510.1:0-1310 GCF_000703405.1 Apaloderma vittatum | reverse complement strand
AGAGGTCCTGGCAGTCTGGTGAGGTTCCCACAGATTGGAAAAAGGGCGAACATAACCCCCATCTTTAAAAAAGGGACCAAGGACAACCCGGGGAACTATAGGCCAGTCAGCCTTACCTCTTGTGCCAGGTAAAATCATGGAGCAGATTCTCCTGGCAGCTGTACTAAGTCATATAAAAAATAATCAAGTGGTTGGCGACAGCCAACATGGCTTCACTAGGAGTAAGTCGTGCCAGACTTCTACAACAGAGCTACAGCACTGGCTGACATGGGAAAAGCAAAAGATGTCATTTTCCTGATCTTGTGCGAGGCATTTGACACTGTCCCGCATGACATCCTTGTCTCTAAAATGGAGAGACATGGATTTTACAGATGGACCACTTGGTGGATAAAGAACTGGCTGGATGGTGGCACTCAAAGAGTTGTGGTCAATGGCTCGATATCCACATAGAGACCAGTGACAAGAGGAGTTCCTCAGGGGTCTGTTCTGGGTCCAGTGCTGTTCAACATCTTTGTCAGCAACATGGCTGACGTCACTGAGTGCACCCTCAGTAAGTTTGCCGACGACACCAAGCTGTGTGGTGCCATGGACCCACTTGAGGGAAGAGATGGAGAGCTGGAATGAGGTGATCTTTAAGGTCCCTTCCAACACCAAACTTTCTACTATTCTGTGAGTCCTCTGCCAAGAGTCTAGGACAGACTATATTAGTCTTGTCTGAAGGAGCAGGCTTATGGCTGTTACAGAATTACCATCACATTCTCCTTGATGTATCCATAAAATTACATTAACATATTTGCATTGTTCATCCCTAGACCATAAGTTTTAAAGGAGTAAACTCTGACTATATCCCTGTTGCACACACTTAGAGAGATACTGTCACAATTAAGAAGTTAATGGAAAAAACACAAGTATTTACGTGCATTTTTCATCCTTTATCTACTAAAACTGAATATTTTTCAGACCACTTCCCCTCTTCTTCACCTTAGTACACCAACTCCCTTTCCAACAGAAGTTATACAACATATCAGAAATCTTTCTTTTCCTGTTTATTACTGTGGTAACATTGGAGTCATCCACCCATGCAGAAACAGTAAAAGAAAGATGCCAAAAACGTAAATCTCAAGTCTCCTGTTCTTCTTTCTGCTGATGCTATTGCTTTACCAGCCCCAGATTTGCAGTCAGATAGAGAGATTTTCAAATAAAAACCCCTGTTCTTAGTCAGACACACCTATCCATTCATACCACTCAAAACACATTAAGTAATGTCAGAGTAATGTTAATGTAATGTTAGAGTTCTCCATTTTTGGTGA
>NW_009735509.1:0-7306 GCF_000703405.1 Apaloderma vittatum | reverse complement strand
TCTGAGCGCGGTGCGGGACGGCGAGGATGGATGGCAGAGAGGAAAAAGCGCTTTGGAGAGCTCGGGTAGGGGGCTGGCGCGGGCTGGCCGGAGAGGTAACGGTTTCTAGAACGTCGCGATGCAAAAACGCACAGTCAAAAATCATCAGCTAGAAATTTCCAACTAAAAACACGGCTGATTGTGAAATCATGTTCCAAATTACTAAAAACACTGTATTTAACAAAAATAATCTTAATAGTTTTATGAATCCATTTTATTTTAAATCCCTCTTTTATTGTCTGCTTATGTTACAGTTTAGTAGCAGTACTTTTTATTGAAACTACTAACAACCTTTTTTCGTGAAAATGATCAATCTCAGCTTTCATTTTCCCTCTGCATGACCCGTTTTATCCAAGTTTCAGCATTTCTTGCATATTGTTTGCATAAGGCTGAGAGAAATGGACAAAGAGAAATAACTTTGGATAAATAAAAAATATAGGTTCATGGAAAGTGGGAAGCTTATAAAAATGTCACTAAAATTATATCGATTTAAACAAACTTACATACATCTCTTGTCAAATAAAGGATGATATTCATGCTTTTATGACATTTGTTTAGAGTCACTAACTAGCTCGGTGACTTTGTAATAGTCTATTTAGGAAATTTATAGTCTGGCGACTGTTTTTTTTTTTCTTTTCTTTCTTGAACAAAGAAAATTAGAGCAAGTCATTGCACAACTAGTTTAAATAGTGCTACCTCAAAATGGCATTCTTGCCGAGATTGTTTTGAATTTGGTGAAGTTTAGTGCTTCAAGCTTTTCTTTCCTTAAACTCATTTACAAATTAACTCTAAATTTGCCAGCAATATAAAAACTGTTGTGGCACCTAATATAACTACCCTGAACATCCCTCATTGGACCTCTTTAGTAAAAAATAATCCTTAAATGCTTTTTTTTTCAGTGCTTTAAGTGTGACATGAAAACAGCTGTATTCTAGGTTTACATTCTATGCACATCTATGCCAGATGTTTAAGTCGATAAATAAAATAGGAGGTTACATCAAAGTGTCAAGATATACAAAAATCCATTTAGCACTGAAAAAATTCTAACCTCCTTGAACTCATAAAGCCATACAAGCTTGAATGCATCCTTTCTGGCTTAAGAAGATCAGCTCTGTTCTTTGTTGAGGCACTGGCACAGGTTGTGCAAAACCCATTTTTGATACACAAATAATTTCGAACAGGAAGTACTCAAATCCACTTTTTCCACTAACAATGTTACGGCTTTGGGAAACAGAAACTCAGTGGTGAAAAGAACAGGTATGCGGTCGCCACTATAAATGAGAGTCACTGATTTCAGGCAGCGCTGACGGCTGGGGAACATCTACGGACACAAGTGACTGTCACAACTCGGGCTTCATAAAGGAGGGTCTTGTGGGAAGGAGGGGCGGGGAGGATGATTTTTCTGCTCTCTCAGGGTTTGGTTCAAAGCCTGCTGAAATGAACGGAGACATTCCTTCGGGCTCTCGGCATTTTTTAGCTGGGGTCCTCAAAGGTTCTTGCTATGAATGAGTCTCCATGCAGACAGTCAGAGCCTGCTCTGGGCTGCACTGGCTGTGCCCCACCACTTGCGGTCCATGGAGATACACCCCTAGCAAACCATCTGTGCTCACACCGCAGGAGGGGGGGCAAGGAATGTCTCTAACCAAGGCCAAGGAACTCAGAAAAGGAAACCTGGCTGTCAGCATTTGGAAGCCTACAGTTTGGACCACTGTGAGCTCAGGGCAGCTGGCCCTCCAGACACTGGGAGCTGGCCTCTTGCTTGGATTCAGCAACGACTCATTTTTTCCTTCTATGGAATTTGTGCATTTACAGCAGCAAATCTATCTCTTCTATAATGCCAATGACACTGTAGAGCTATGACGGGGATGAATTTGGCTGTATCCTCAACCAAAATGCATTCTGCAGCCAGACTGTTCAGTAACGCAGCATAACGACAGGCTGGGCTGTCCAGGGTGCACGGGCTGGAAATTGTTTTATTCGTGCATATGAAAAGGAGGTATTGAGAACTAGCCCTTGTTGTGCGGCAAACATTGCTCTTGATCAAGCAGACGGTGCCAAGATAAATCCACTGACCTACAGGAGCTCCATTAAGACGAATGTTTATGTGCAGTAGAAAGCTTATGCTGAGCTTTCTCCTGCTTTGTTACTGCTGTGTTTGCTCTAAAGGGCTGGAGATCACAGGGAAAAAAAATCACCCCCTTACGGAAAAAAGGTGATTAAATAATCGGTGCAAGCTGACAAAATTTCAAGAAGAGACACCTAAGATTTCAGGCTGAGCTGTCTGAGCATGCTTAGCGGAGATGAGCCCCCGGGCACAGCACTACTCAGCTTGGGCTAAGTCATGGCTACGGGCTACAGGTCCACTCCTGGCACTCCTGGCATTTGCTCCTCTCCAGTGCAATGAGTCTTTGACCAACTGAAGCTGTCTCACTTCATCCCCTATTTTTTTTTTTTGCTGTTTTGACTGCACCATGTGAACAGCAAGAGAGATTGTGCGCTGTTTGCAGCTGAGAATGCACTTCCATGGACAACAGAAGTGCAGAAATCCCTTGATGCTTACCATCGTTTGAGCAAATCGTTCCCATCCCCTTACTGAGCCTGGGCTTTTGTGTTTGTTTTTTTTCCAAAAGTTTCCAGAATCAGCTCATTGTGTTGAAAGAAATACCCTGAACTGGACTAAAACGACAGCTGTCCTTTCATGCCACTTGTACTAAAAATTTGGAGACTATCTGAAGGCAAATTTAGAATGATAAAAGGAACATTTAACACAAGCAACTTTAGCTGACATTAACAGCAAAATCCAGCAAAGGGCAGAACATTCCTGTGTCGTATTTTTCAAGCACATAATTCCTGTTTCCCACAATAACATTTTTAGTAAAAAACAAACAAAACCCCATAAAACCTACAGTATATGAAAACTTAAGACATAACAATAATGAAAAAATGGTATTGAGTATACTTGATAATGATGTACACTTTAAAACAAATCAATAGACTATGATGTAAACAAAACAGTAAGATAACACTTTAAAAACGAGACAAACATTTATCCATCGATAGTATACAGTAAACCAACAGTCCGCTGTGCAGATGCACTTATCAGGATGGTAGTCATAAAATGATTAAGTGTGTTAAAGTAATGTGTTATAAAAGTCTATTATAGTTTTCTACTTGTATATCTCATATAACAGAGCTGTGTTTGTTAATTGTTTCTATAGTGCTTTTTTTTTTTTTTTTTTTTTTTTGACATTCCCATTGATCAGTTTTTGGTTAACATGTAGGCTGCAACAGGCTTACTGTAGAGGTGGTAGAGAACGATAGAGGGAAGAGGGGATATATACAGAAAGGCCATGCGCAGCTTCCCACCAAGAAGTCCTGGTGCTCCATAATTTTACTGTTCAGAATTTCAACATGGTCTGCTGCAGGGGAAAGAAAAAACAACAACAACAAAAGATTGAGAAGTTAGAGAGAGATACTTCTATATTTTAATACAAGTCATTCTAATAAGATACATCCCTATCTTCACTGCGTTGCCGAAGAGGTTGTATTAGTATGATGCAGAGAGAAAACATTTTATTCCCTTAATTTTCTGTCGTAGGGTGAAATTGCTAATAACACACTTGGCATCCTCTGTAATCTGCACTCAGGGCTTTCCATTTCCAGCATGCTTCACACACACTGACAAGACAATTAGTGAAGGAGGGAGGTGGGCGAATAATAGTCTTATTTTTGGACAGGATGGCAGGTAGAGTCACAAAGACGGTGCTGAAGGAATCCCTGACCCCTGTTAGTTCCTATTTCCTTCAGAGAGAGACACTCTTAGTGACATTAGAACCTGATCCGAAGGCGCCACAAGCCAAAGGTGAATCAGGCCCAGAGATAAAACACAGACACAGAAACCCTGTGCTCAGAGGACCCTCTTTTGGGAGCAAATCACCTCTCTTGGGATGTACTTGGGAAAATGCTCCCCTGACGGACCCAGCATTTGTGTTCTGCCGAGCTAGGCTACCCAGCCTGGCTACCTCGTCAACCACAGAGGAAAAGAAAAACATCTGCTAGAGCGCAAGTGTTTCAGTTACTCAATTCCCACTCAGGGCAGCTTTGGGAATTGCCCCTCAGCACTGCAAAGTGCCAACCGAGGTCCCTGTTTGGCAAAACATTTGAGCAGATGCACAATTTCACACGCTCAGGTGGTAGCAAGGAACGACACGTCCTCGGGACATTTGCTCACCTTAAGTTTATGCATGGACATGGTGGGTAACAACCCAGGAATGGGATCAAAACATAGGTGCTGCTGTACGAAAATGGTTGCTGGTGGGTACAGGAGCAGTGGGGATGCCAGGGAACACAGCCCTTTTCCACCAGCCTCTGAAGGTCGTTTATGTCCTGCAGCTGCAAGGTGTTAAGAGACAAGTGTTCTGGCAGAACAGAGGCCCACACATGCTCACACCGCCCTCACGAACAACAGGCTCCTGGTCTGATCTGCATCCAGACCCTCTCCATGCCCAGCAGCCTGATCCCCACGATATCCCATCATATTCAACATGTTTACGATACTTCTTTCAAGCAAAGGTTTTCTTGGTCATTAACAGCACGGCTGATGCTTTATTTGACAGACGGTCCCTACCTACTGAAGAAATATATCCTTGCCTAGTCTGAAATCACTAACACTGTGAGTTTAAGTGTGCACACACACATATAAAAGTGAAAAGAGCTCAGAAAAAAGAAATAAATGCTGAAAATAATCTCAAAGAGTTCAAGAATGAGGCTCCTCAATGCAAATTATGTCCTTATCGGGTGGAACAAGCTCTTTTGCATGTGTTATGGAAATGGGTTACATGTCAGGTGTCACGTCTGCCTGCCTGCTGTTGGGGTGGAGCAGTACACTGTGCAACACTGAGCATTTTCACTAATGGTGGCCACTCCTACATTAACAGGGGTCCGTGGCCACAGTTAGCAAGTCATTTATAAATACAGTGCTTTATTAAGAGCAGGGGAGATAAGGGCCACCACCAAAATGAGTAACGTCTGTCAATCGCTCCAGATATCATTAGAGAATTGCTTGCCAATTCAATTTTCAGCATGTAAGTACTTGCCTGTAACACATGACCTAAGGAAGAAAAGGGCTGCATACCTGTGTTATACTAAATGGCCTGCACTGGGGAAATGTGGTGAGCTCTTGTGAACCGGCTGAACTGTTCTTTAACCTCTTGGGGTAAAAGAGGACAGTGATGAACTGAAACCCTCAGGGGATTTTCTCTCATGAACATCAGCTAGCACCCATAAGGGAAGCAATGGAAAAATGACACTGCTGCTACGGCTGTGAAATAATTCTTTTCAAGTCAGGGACAGGCTGCTCCATCATTCCCACTGAGAGAAACCAGCAGTTTAAGGAAGCCCAGGATCTGCAAGTAGGGTGAAGGACATGTTGCTTGTGGCATTTATCCTGGTATTAAAACACACATAAGGACCTCTGAGGAAACCCACCATGAGTCAGGCCTCCACTGCAGCTGAACATCTGGTCTCTGCTCAGACCAAGCACACCAAGATGCACAGCAGCTGACGAAGACCCAATCCTGCTTACCCCAGGAAAGGAAATAAGCCACTAACAGCAAAAGAGAAGTGACACCTTTTCAGCTGACTCATTACCAGAGCAGTCTTTGCCATCAATAGCGCAAATCCCTGAGGCATCTGCAGGCAGCTGGGAACTGTGCAGAGCAAGAGTAACCTGTAAACACAGCCGTCAGACTCAGGGGGATGCAAGAAGGGAGGCTGCAAACACCGTAAAACAGGTATTTTACACACACGGAAACAATGCCTGATATAAACCATAGGGCTGGTCCGTATCTGTGCTGTAGCTGCTGGATTGCACAGAGTTGGCAGAGCATGAACCGCAGGCTCTGTCCCTCTGCCCGAGCCAGCCTCTGTTTTGGGGGATGCAGTGCCCGTGTATGAAGCAATCCACCGTAAAGAGAAATACCAAAGAGGAACTTACTGTTCTGTTGGGAACTTCTACATCTGTGAAACAAACATGCTGCTACTCAGTTCATCTACTGATAACTGGGATATCTACAGCAAAAAAAAAACAAACAAAGAACATAACACATTAAAACACTGTCTTGAGATCAGGCAGCTCATTCTGTCTTCAGTATCAAGTTAGTAAGTACACCAGTGTCTTAGAAAACAGGATCCATTCCCAAGGTGTTTTCATTTTGCCACACATTAAGTACAAAGTAGCTGTATCACTACTGATGCTTTGTGCAGTACATGGTGATTGTACTGAGATTTTAACTCCATAGACTGCAAGAAAGAAAGAAATACCCTAACACTATCTGTCTGAAACAAGACTCATAAAGCCACAGGGCAACGCTGCACAGGAATTTCTGCTTTCTTCTCATGACCAATACAATATGAGTAAGACCTGCTCTACCTGAAAATAACAGCAAAGCACTGAAAAAGACTAGCAATCCCTCCTGTGAGCAGTAAAACACTGCCTAGGACTTGGGCAGGCAAGACTTCTACTGAAAGCCTCGTGATCTCACACTAGCCAAAGACTAGAGGTTGGCCCCTGAGATGTTACTGACCTTCGCCATGGCTAACAGCCCCCTACAGAACAACGTGACACCCACCCTCTTCTCTCTGCAATAGCTCTAACAGCATGACAAATAAAAATGCTAAAAATAGTATTGGTGGGAAAATTTTAAAAAAAGAAAAATGTTTGAAATGTCTCTGGTCTAACCGGGAAAAGTTGTGGCACACCGAATTATCAGGAAGCATCACTAGGACAGGTTGTGCATATACAGTTCAGGACTGGTGCGGAAGCAGCCATCACAACTCAGTATCTTCAGAGGAAAGTTTTGGAGAGAATTATGGCTTGGCAGACATGCATGAAATCCTGTACACTTATGGCAGTGCTACAACGGCACGTACTGCACATCCAGAGTCATTTCTGTAGGGATGGGTGACGTTACTGGTGTAAATAAGCTACATACTTAATAGCCTCGCCCCCAAATTTTTGAGTTCTGTTGGAGTGGGTTTTTTTCGCTTTTGGTTGTTTTCAGAGTCCAATTTTTTTGGTGGAGGGAGGCTGCTTTGTGTTTTCACTTCCACTTTCCAGCCAGGAGAGGACATGCCAAAATACCACGGGGGAGGATGCTCGGGTGGTATTTCTGCTTGAGACTGAAAGCAGAAGTGCTGCAGGTCTTGCGCGACACTGTGGTTGGGGTTTTACAGCCCAGTTATTGAGGACTCGGGGTGGGGGTTGTGC
>NW_009735508.1:0-1664 GCF_000703405.1 Apaloderma vittatum | reverse complement strand
GAATATATTGAATAATACTAGTCCCAGCACCTTCCCCTGAGGCACTCCACTAGATACAGGCCTCCAACTGGACTCCGCCCCATCAACCACGACTCTCTGGCTTCTTTCCTTCAGTCAGTTCACGATCCACCTCACTACCCGATCATCCAGTCCACAATTCCTGGGTTTAGCTGCGAGGATGCTGTGGGAGACTGTGTCAAATGCTTTACTGAAGTCAAGGTAGAACACATCCATTGCTCTGCCATCATCCATCCACTTTGTTATCTCTTCATATAAGGCTATCAGGTTGGTCAAGCATGACTTCCCTTTGGTGAAGCCATGTTGACTGTCCCTAATGACCCTCTTATCCTTGATACGCCTTGAGATGGCACTAAGGATAAGGTGTTCCATTACTTTACCAGGGACGGAGGTGAGGCTGACCGGTCTACAATTACCCGCGTCCTCCTTCTTGCCCTTTTTGAAGACTGGAGTGACATTTGCTTTCCTCCAGTCTTCAGGCACCTCTCCTGTTTCCCAGGGCTTGGCAAAGATGATGGAGAGTGGTCCAGCAATGGCTTCAGCCAGATCCCTCAGCACCCGTGGGTGGATCTCATCTGGATCCATGGATTTATGGGTGTCCAGACAGCTTAACTGCTCCCTAACCCAGTCCTCATCAACTAAGGTAAACTCCTCCACTGTCCTGCCTTCCTCTGGGGTCTCAGGGGTACGGGGCCCCTCAGGACAGCCTCCGGCAGAGTAGACAGAGACAAAGAAGGCATTCAGTAACTGTGCCCTGGCAATGTCCCTGATCCGGGCTCCAGGTAGACTACAAACTTCCCGACGATGAGGGTCAACTCTGCAAATTGGGCCCTCCGTCCCTCTCAGAAGGGAAGACTTAAAAGAAGTCTCAGAAGGAAGACTTAAATTTGTAGACAAATTGTTTCTTAGAAATCCTAGGAAGTGTGTGTCCGAACGACACAGAGGAGATGGGCTGAAGGTGTCCAGACCCAGAAGACGCAGTGTCCTGCTCGTCCACTGCAATGATCTCCCATCAGTCCCGGAGATGACTTAGTCAACAAGAACTGAGCTCCTCTCTACTCATCAGAGCAGGTGTGAGATGGTGATTCTCAGACAATTATGAAAAGTAAAAACCAGAGAGCTCATTTTTGGTCATTTGCTACATGCCACTAGCACTACAGGAACTCAAACGCCAGAAGAAACATCTGCCATAATCCATTTAACCTATAAATGTGGAACAAACGGTGTTTATTTAAAATTCCTTAGGATCATAGTTATCTTCATAGATATATAGTTTTTTTGTTTTCAAGCCTTGAACCCCAGAGACTTGATCTGACATAGTGCCATGTAGCCAGACTTATGTCATCTTCGCAGATATGTACTGTCAAGTTTTGTGTTATATCAGCATCTTCATGCTTCCTCCATAAGCTGGAAACGTAACTTGACTCTTGTCATCTTAGGATAATTTTTATAGACTTACAATGACAACATTGTTGAATTTAAGTATCATTATGCCCAGTGATTTTTAAGGACAAGGCTATATAACTAATGAGATACAAATGTCATATATACTTAGGGAGGAAGATGAGCATATATGCACCTGCATGCACGTGCCTGTGTGCATCTACATACATATATCACAGAATCATAGAATCATAGAACAATTC
>NW_009735507.1:0-3459 GCF_000703405.1 Apaloderma vittatum | reverse complement strand
TTCCAGCCTCAAGAATTCCATGATTCTGTGAAAGGTGAGGTGGAAGAAGTGTGAGGAAAAAAAATTTTTATAATCTCTGACACTCAGCCTCTGGTACTTTTTTACTGGGGAGGGGCTTAAAACCAAACACAGCATTCTGGATGCAGCTTAACGAATGCCTAGCAGAACAAGTATCAGTATAATGGAGAATTTTGGAATTCAAACTAAGAACATGGTATTTCAAGCTACAGCCACAAGGTAGCAGAATAACTTTAATTTGAGCAATTGATATGATGTAATGGATGTCCAAAGAGGTAAGAAAAGCTTACATTTAAAATAAAGAAACCACCACACATATATCTCTACCCTTAAGAAAACAGCTCCCAGACATTCCATAATGACATAAATGGTAACATTTAGCCATGCCTGGAAGTTCAGTGATGGGAAAATATGAGTAATGTGTAACACAATCTCATTAAAGAAAAAATATTTAATTTCACAATCCATGAACTACAGTTCTTTTTCTCTCTATAAAGAGGAAAACAAAGACTTTGGAGCTGAAAATCATTATAAATCAATTCTGTTCCAGATTTCTAAGGAGTACTAGCTGCCTTACTGTCTGTTCTTGTGCAATATACTGCAGAATGAAAAATACTTCTACTGAAGTTGCCGTATTTTTGTCTCTGTTTTAGTCTGAATCGTACCTTATGTTACTACTGCACATCAAAAGTAGACTTCCTCAGTGGTCTCAGCTTTGAAATAGCTAACATCTTAGATGGCAGGAATCACCTTCTATAAGTATTTAGAGACATTTTAGCTCCCATACAGAACAGTAAAATCCTTTACTTTCGTGGACAGATTGATCTATTGTTCATCTATTAAAATTGCAACATTTGATACAGGATTCTGAGCTTTAAACTTAGAAACTTGTTGAACATTTTTTTTTCACGTATTTAATTTCTTGGAATCTTCCCCAGTTCCCATGATCTGGAAGTGAACAGGCAATTAGTTTGTGTCTGGTATCAATCTGCACAGGGTCACACGAACCCCCCACCTACAGGAAGTAAGAGTTGGTGATATTTTTAACTGATTCTCATCTGCAGCTTACAGGCATAGCCAGATGGGCCCATCCAATCTGATACTTGCAGTGAATATATTTTCTATTTTTTAAATATAGCATAAAAATCTCTGCATAGTATTTGGGCATGATGGCAAGCAAAGACATGGGAAGCAGAAGGGCAACAAAATGCAACTACAAATGTCAAATGAGTTTAGCACAAAGAAAAGTAAGAGGGAATTAAGTTTAGTTTATTAATTGTCTAATATCAACTAAACCTGGTAGGAAATTTTCATGAAAGAGATAATTTTAAAAGACATTTTATCCATCTTTGCGTTCAACATAACCAAAATAATTTCTGGTTTCATTACAAAACCAGCAACATGAACTAAAAAAAACCCACCCCAACAAACAAACAAAAAAAAAAGAGATGAAAATTACACTTCTACAATATAAAGAATTACCTACATGTGAATGTGAATGTGAATGTGAATGTGAATGTGAATGTGAATGTGAATGTGAATGTGAATGGCAGTGTTTTTGTGGCTATAAACGTTTTACAGGAAAGGGGAGGCTTCTTTTCTTAAAAGAAAAGGGAAAAATTTCATTATATACTGTTCCTTCTTATGAGTTCTTACGGATATATGAATTGCTTTTGATGCACTGCTTACACGGAAGAACAGATTAAGTACTTTTGTCTGAGGCACAAAAGTGGAGATTCAAGGCTGAGGATTCCTTAATGCAAACTCATGGGTCTTGATATATGACAAATGTCACTGATATGCCAGAAACCAGGAAAAAACTGCTCTTTGGAACTTCTAATTAAAGTAAGTTGAAATTAATACTTGAACTTAAAAGCAAATTTAGGTATCCTATTCTGTTTTTGAGTCACTCCTGCACAATGCTGTACAAAAACTTCAGAAAGAGTCTAGTTATTGACTTTACTTATGTTACCACTTCACAGAAAATCAGATATCTAAGTTTTACCAAGTTTGGCAAAAAAAAAAGAAAAGAAGAAAAAGAAGAGAAAGTTAGAAAATCTTCTTTTATTGCCCTGTTGGCAGGGAAGAGGGATGAAGTGGTGAAGTGTTACACTAAGCAGTCTAGGAAATGGGGAAATAACTTCTGATTAAATGCAGATGCTGAACTAGAAGTAGCTGCTAATCACACCCGCTGGATCCTGCTTTAAAGAAGGAAAGAGTAAAGATATGACCTCCATCCACTCACCATTTACTTCACTGCTACATAATTCCTCCTACGTAAATACTACAGTGAAATAGCTTCAGTCTTCTACAAATGTTTCTACACATAAGCAAGTTATTACAAGGACAAAATAGAAAGATTATTTGTAAGAAAAGAATAAATCACAACTACAGAAACCTAGTAGACACTAGAGATAAATAATTGAAAAGGGAATAAAAGGAATCCATTTAAACTTGCAGAATGCAGAATAAGCAATAAAATAAAACATAATTTTAAGAGATGAAAATAATACAGAGCTAAGTAAAAAGTTTTGTGCTAATATGGCCTCACTGTAAAACATCTGCCTTTACTTTGTTATGACTACAAGGCTGATCCAAGACCAACCAAAATTAGATGGAGGTTTCTATTGATTTCGAAGAGTTTGGACCAGGCTTTAGAAAAAAATCAAATTCTGCTTTTTTTTTTGTAAGTTCTCAATATTAAAACTCCATTTTGTAATGTTTCAGCAAAACAAAACAAACCAAAAAACACATAAGATTTTCTAGAATTTGTTCTTGCAGATACCAAGTGAACAAGTACATATCACTCCTTTGAAATAGTCATAGATCAAAGAGTTCTCACTCCACAATGCATGGCACTGTTTATCATATCAAGGCAGCAAAATTGCTAAAGGGTTATGGGATGATATCAGACAGGCATCCAAAATGATATATCACTGACCACATGTTTTGTATTTGGAAAACTTTCAATGTGCTATACATGGAGCTGAGGGAGTTACATATTTAGAATCCAGTCCCACAGTTTAATCTGTATGGGTGGACCCTTCCGCCTGAATTGATTTTCACTGTAAAGCACTTGGGGTTTGTCCATGTGTATTTCATTTTTGGCTGGAGAAATGTTTTCTTTTAGAAAAAGCATATGTCATGTCACCAAAATTCTCTAATATTCAGAGAACTTTGATTGTCCACTCTGAGAAGAGCATTCAAATTCCCATGTGAAAATACTACTTTTAAGCACCTTCATTTTAAACTCTCCTGCTAATTAAAATAGGGTTCATCAGGAGATAGTCAGTGTTACAATGAGATCATTATTCTTTCATGGAATATCATATTGGAAGAAAACGAGGGACTATGCATACTTGCAGTGTATATTTCTTTTTCAGATAAGAAATGTTTTATATATTTTTATTTTATATACAAAGTATGGTAAAATAAAATTAT
>NW_009735506.1:0-3688 GCF_000703405.1 Apaloderma vittatum | reverse complement strand
TCCAGAGGTCCCTTCCAGCCCCGACATGCTGTGATTCTGTGATCTCAGGATCACTCTGCTCCCACTCCCTCCCGCTGCCTTGCGTACTTTTGTGCTGCTTCCCAAGCACAAAGACAAACTCGTTGCGGTTGTGCAAGATCCGCCAGGTCACTGGAGGGCAGGTGCACGGGCTCATCTTCCTTTCTCACCGTTTCGGTGAGGGAGTGTAGAGCTTCAATAAGAAAGGAGAGCAACTCTGGGCTCCATTATCCACTCTTGCTTTCAGGGAACTCTTAAGTGGGAAATCTTGCTAAAGTATTGAAGCACAGAGCAGGGAGCCACAGGTTGCATAACAGACCTGTGGCCTTTGGGACCGAATGCTTTGTGTGCACGTCCAGAGATGGGAAGAGGTGGAGCAGGAGGAGAACCCCTCACCAGAAGGAACTGTGCGCTGGCAGGTTTTTAGCCTGCAACACTTCTGGCTGACAGAATTGGCAGGAGGCTCTGATGCTTGTAACAAAAATCGGGGCTTCAGGGCATTTTTCTGGTGAGCCCCAGCCCAGGTTGCAGTGTCGCTGGTCTCTGCTGCTTTTAGGGTGATGCTGAGGATGCTGCCCAGGAGCTCTCCGCTCCAGAGCGCTCGCTCTCCTCCGAGGTGGTTTTTTTGAGCATTCAAGTTTAGAGCTTGACAGACTGAAAAAGAGACTCGTATGTTACTCCCACAAAAATCCTGCGGAGCCATTCGGTCTGCTCATTTATTTTCATGTGGGTACTGAAATGACAGGGTTTGCCAAAGAGGGATGGAGGTGGAGAGGAGGAGAGATTGCCTCTTGGCAGAAGTCTCTACATCTGTGGGCTGTCATGTTTCAGTTATATGTGTGCATTAAGCACAATAATCCTGTTCAGCGTGACTCTGTGATAAATTTATTTACAGAAAGAGAGCTTTCCATTTTTGATTACTTCTGATTTTTAAAGGGAATGTAGGAGTCAGCATTGTGCTGGCCCTGAGCATGAAATAAACTGGTTACTGGCAAAAAAGGGAGGATGTTGGCAAGTTTGCATTCACTGCAGTGTGGAATTAAGTGCACATTCGGTGTTGTGAAACACGTGGGAACAAAGGTATCTAAGCTTTTTATTAATCAAAATATTTCTAAGAACCTATTCACTAGTTGTACACAGGGGATAGTGTTTAATTCTAGTTAATGCGGATTTCAAGGCCTCAATCTTTTAAGGAACATGAGACAAGAGATAAGCATCTGGTAGGAGAATCTTTTTTACGTAGCTGTTGCTTGGAGTGGTCTCATTACTAACACAGCGGTAGCCTGTGACAAGCTAACTAGAAAAATAAGCCTTCATCAGGTATGGGCTTATTTTCCTTATGGATTTTGATCTACTTGGTAGTTTGGCCTCGAAGATGAGTTCGCTAGAATTTGAAGGGTGGCAGCAGAATGACAACACACTGAGTGGCTTAGCCTAATCTTTTTCACGACAGCTCCTGCAGGGACAGCCAGGAAAATCCAGGAGAGATGGCTGGAGAAATGACAGCGTACCTCGGTGTTCCGTCTCACCTGCACCGAGTTCTGTTGCTGCTGCCAGCCCAGCGTGCTGCGAGCTGATCACAACTGGGAGTATCCTGAATGTAAATACTTACTCCGCTCTGTGCCCGCTCTGGTTTTATCAGCTGTGCCACTGTGGTAGGGAAGCTGCTTCTGATTCTGGGCTGTGAAGGCAGATGAAGATGCAGCTGGTAGGGCAGTACCATAATTGTGGGGACAGGCTGGGACTCCAGACATCTAGCTTCAGTTCCTTACTGATTACCCTAAGGGCTTGAATTCCTCTTTGAATTTTGAACGGGAAAGCATGCCAGAAGGTCAGTCTTCTGCCTTAAGGTAGTACCAATTTGCATTAGTGCGTGCCCATGTCCCTCTAGGATGCTGACCTGTTCTTAAAGGCTCCCAGCAGTGCGGCTTCTGCAGCCTCCCCAGGCAATCTGTTGTGTTGCTGAACTGACCTTACCTTTAAAACTTTTTTTCTAATATTTAACCCAAGTTTTAAAACAGGAAAAAAAGTCAAATCCTTACTATTTGTCCTGTCCTCAAAGGACCTGGAGCTGGAATGTTTATTTTTTTCTTTTCAGCAGCCTTTAACGTATTTGAAATGTTACCTCCCCCAAAAGCTCATACTTCTTTCTCAACTGGTCTGAACCCTGCTCCAGTCATTCCTTGTGGGTCCAGTTTTCTGCTCTCCAGAATCTCTGCAGTTTTATTGCAGTGCCCTGAACAGACTAAAACTCCACTTGGAGCTGTGTCTCACCATTCTCAGTCTGTTTCCTATCTCTCTACGGAGGATAACGATGTTTTATCTCACGGCTGTGCTGCAGTAAAATCCAAGGCATGTTCGTGTTAATTACTGACTTTTCCACATCCCAGTTAGCAGAAAGAGTTTGAAAAGCCATGAGAGAGATTTACTCTCTGTCCTACTTTTGTTTCCAGTATTAAACTTTGGTAAGACTTGTTACTTTTTTTTTTTTACTCCATTTGTACATTAGGAGCTTCCCTAGGAAATCATAGAGAACAACCTGGATACGTGTGAGGGCTGTGTGGAAGAAGCAAGGATCAGTTCCCTGCTCTGGATTGCAGAGAACAGACTTGAGGTCACCTTCAGCTGACGCCCTGGGAACTGGCCGTCAGTGCCTCTGGAGCGCAGCCTCTCCCACTGCACCGAGGAACCTTTCCTGATCAAATGTTCCCGTAAAAAGCTGATACACATAAAAAATTTCATATAAAAACCTGTTGTTGGAAGGAGGCTCTGCTACAAGGCTAAGTTTGGACTTTGTCAGTTCTCTGAGTGAATGGAAGACCTTTGGTGTTCCTTTGATTTTTCTTGTTCTCTCTGTGCTGCAAAGGGTGGCTGTGGCGGTGCTGCTGTCCTGGGGCTCTTCACCTCTGGAGGTGTCCTGATGAGCTCTCGCAGGTGCTGCTCTGCTCTGCTGTGCTGCAGAAGAGGAAGGATGTTGTCATTGATTCAGATCACACAATCTACAAGAAAACCAGCAGTTGGATGCTCCTCTGACTCTACTGAAGAGTTGATTTGGGATTATGCTGGAATGGAGAGGTGGAACTGTTCTTCCACTTCTGAACGGCCAGTGCGGTATCAGGTTTTTTGTCTTTGTCTTTGGAGAATCCCGTTCTAACAGAATCGCCAGCGTGTATGTGGGAGTACTGAAACCCAGACAATCTCATGTGAAGGAGCTTTCTGATCTTAGAGCGTAAGCACTGTAAATAGCAGTCTCAGTTTTCACAATATTATGCAATAGCGATGTTCGTTTTCCAAACATCTCTAGCTAGCCTGGCCTTTTGCCATTCCGTTTCAAGATCTGTTAGTAACAGATTCGACTTGCAACACCTAAAAAAGGACTTGGGGGAAATCACAGTCCTCCTACTTTTTGCTGTTAGGGCCTTCACGCTCTAAAAATTCTGTCTGGAAGGTGGTTTGATAGACACTGTGGAGTGGAAGTTGAAGGCACGCAAGGGAGATGGCCTTTCTGCACTTGCAGGGGGCAGCACTGCTGGGGCACCTGTCATCTGCCTCCGGGGGATGGAGAGCTTTTGCTTTACACCCTTTCCCAGCCAGACTCTTGCACTTGAGAGATCTGGTGTGCCAGTGTTGGGTGGGGGCTCGCCTGCTGGAGAGCAGCGCAGGGGAGAGG
>NW_009735505.1:0-3881 GCF_000703405.1 Apaloderma vittatum | reverse complement strand
CTGCTGAAAGATGATGGAGAGTGGCTTGGCATATAAAGCATGCCAAAAGAAGATTGAGGAGCCATTATGAAAAGTATTAAAAACTAGTAATAAATCCCTTTTTACAGGTGCAGCAGAAGCAATATGCATTTGAGAAGGTCTTTAGGTACCAAAAGAGGAGTTGAGAGGCGATAAGGCTGTTAACAACAGAATTGAGTGATTTTTTTTTTGGCATCTACCTGTGGAGCAGCTTGAGTTTGCTGGAATTCCTTCCTATGGGTGGATGTGCCTCAAGCTGAAGTGTAGATAGAACAAACTCAGCAACAGAGAACACTGGCAACAGGAACAGGAATAAACTGGCAGGTCAGGGCAGTGCCCTCTCAGGAACTCTGCAGGACCTCATGGATGGTGCAGTCAAAGCTCTCATTCTGATGTGCAATCTCATTTAAGGTTTTTAAAAATTCGAAATTGGGCTGCCCAACACTGATTTTTAGGCACATTTCCAGAGATCTGAAGAAACATAGAAAAAACTGGGGAACTTCTGATTAAGTGGAAGGCAAAACCACTGTAGATATGGCAAAAAATATGAATAGAAATATATACTTGAAGGATACAGATGGTTTTCTCAGTGACATAGGAAAAGCAATCATGCAGTTTTTAAAATTCAAAATTAAGCACTAAATGTACTTTTAAGACACTTCCCAGTTGAGAATTTTTTTCAGTCCTGTAGCTAGTTTAATGAGAATATTTATGTGACACTTAGATATTTTATAGATGAAGTATGACTCATCTATAAAAACAAATACGATACATGTTCTTTTCAAAAGAAACCCTATTGCATCACTTCTGCTTCCTGTTCCATTCATATTCAGCACTGAATGTCTGTTTTTGATGAAGAAACGGAGTATGTTTACTTTGTATATAAAGATACGTGAAATGTGTACTCATGCAAACATGGGAAGAGAATAATTAATTTTCAACTAGTAGTTTCCAACAAACTAATTTTTGCAACAAATTAATTCTCAAAAGCCATTTTTTTCCCTTTCTGAGTTATTTGGCTTCTGTTTCCATGAAGCTGTCCAGGCATGCATTAACATATTTGTGACTCACCACAAGGTTTTCTTTGAAATAGCCCTAAGTAACTATTGTTCTAATAATGGCAATACTGGTATTTTAAGATTCATTGACTTTATGGTGTCTGACAGGGTAGCTGTAGTAGGTAAGGGCAACAGAAACATATTCCATCCCTTACAAGTTTCTTCCAAAGGATCATCTTGTAATTTCTCCTAAAGGTGTGGTAAGAAGATAGGAAAAGCTGTTCATACAATTAAGTAAATTGAGAAGGAGTTAACACAGTTACCTGGATTTATTTCTTATCCTGGCCTACTGATATAGTTAATTATTTATATTATTCCAAAATATGGAAGCCTCAGTCAGAAGATATGCCTTGTATTAAACAGTGGTCCAGAACTGCATAAATGATGGTTCTTTTTTAAAAAGCTCTTCAGTATACCTATGGTAAGAGTTCAGTCAGACGTTCTGATTTGGAGTAAAGGAGATATAAGGGTCAGCATTAGATAAAGTCAACATCAAAGCTAAGCATAACTTTATGCTGCATAGTAACTCAGTCCTTGAGCTTCACTGTTTCATGTAGTATTTCATTCAGTGTTCACTGAATACTTGGTTATAACACAAAGTTAAAAAAACCCAAGTAATCATTCTGCAATCAATATTTGCCTTAAATTAACAAATAAGTAATTCTGTAACAGCAGAAGCCACTTTTTATCTAGCTAGTTTGGCATGCAGTATCTTCAAAAGGGCAATATATATTCTTGTAAAGTAAAGGGAGAAATAAACATCATTACCTCCTAGAATGGTCTTAATTTTTCAACCCATCACTTCTAATAGCTCCTTTGCTTGTAGATATAAACCATAATGCATTCAAGAGAACATAATTCTAACTGAAAAGTCTTGATCTATGAAGTCTAGACTAACAAGCACTTGATTGGGTTCAAAAAAATCAGTTGGTTGCAGCATTCTCCCTGATTTGGGATACTTTTTTTTTCAGTTTGAGAGACTGATGAGTGGTCCATTGACCCTGCACAAAACAACTCATCTTCAGAATCCAGTTTCAACTAGTATAGTTGAAAGATGCTGAGTTGCACATAGATAGAAGCAGAAGTAATGTATTGACATAATAGCAGAGATAATACATATGCATTCATTTAATTTAACTCTTACTTCTTTTGAAAGTTTATAGCTGTGATCTAGAATTGAAGTTTGTTTAAAAATCAGTGGCAAGATACTTGCCCATATAATCACTGTTTCCTTAGCTTCTGGGGCTGCCTAAACATTGCTTGATGGAGTGGGATAAGGGAAGGGTTTCTGACATTTCGATCAGTGAATAGATAGTTTAAGATAGTACACTCAAAAGCTTCCAATCTGATCCCATACTACTGCAGATGACTCCCCTTGACCTCATGATGTTCCAGCTATATGTGTGTGGACATTCTCTACCCTGCATCTTCATCTTTGGATTTGTTGCTCTAGATAAAAATAACTGATGTTCTTATTATGCTATAAGATTCATTTTTAGAGATCCACAGAACATAAGGCCCTGAAGGAGCATATGAGATGAGAAAACTTCCTTTCTCTCAGGTTTTTTTAATTTTTTTTTTCTGTGGTTACTATACGAGATATTGTAAGACAAAGCTTTTTATATTTTGCAGATTTATACCTTCTTCTCTCTTATTTATTTAAATTTGGCATTATCTATAAACATGAGTGAGAACATCAGGATCAAATTTATGCATGCATTTAACTTAGCTGGAGCAGACAATTAGTTTACATTAAAAGTCTACAGTCATAGTCATCAAGGTAGTAAATGTGAACTGAATGAAGAAAAATAGTGAAGGTTCCCTGACTTTTCAGGGAGGTGATACATCAAGAGAAATATCAGCTACTACTGCCAGGAAGGATATTTCCCAACCATAAATTTGTCATATGTTCAAATTAGGCTGTTCTCTGCTTGTAGGGTCTGAGGTTGGATAAACCAGTTCTGACAGAGATGCCTTTGAAAAAAATCTGAAACTTGTTTTGAAGATAGGAATTTGTTTATTTGAACAAAGGAGTAAATGTGTAAAACCTTAAAACACTGCGAGATTTATTGGGTAACAGCTATTTTGTGTTCATGCATATAATTGATGCTATCATTAGAAACAAAGTTGAAGAACGTAATTATCTCTAGATAACCCTAACTGTCACTGTGAAATTTCATCTGAAGTTCTGAAGTTAAGCTTGTGTGTGCGTCAGCCCAAGCATAAACCCACAAAACCTCCCTCAGAGGGAGCTGCACTCCAGATTCGTGACACATTGGTATTGCAGTGAGACCCTTTGAAGCAGCAGTGAGATTTATATTCTTATCCAACCTGCTGAATGACCACATTTAAGGTCATTGGAGGGGTTATTTGATTTGTTGCTTGTAATCACTGATCTAAATGGGCTCTAGTAAAACTCTTCAGCTATCTGATCCATAAATTTCTCTGGCTTGCAAAACTTAGCTGGTTAGGCTGCGGGGATAATACAGCTTGCTTTTGAATACCATCATGAACACTGCTGCGATAGTAGAAAGTATTGACAGTCAGATGTCAAGCAGGCCTTGCTATCTTTAAAGTATTGTTTCTCAGTAAAAGAAAAAGAGTGAGAAGTGTTATTACAGGTGCTATTGTCTTTGCTCTTATAGTTTGGAAGTTTTATCTGGAACTACAACCAGATGCACCTTTCAGAATATTGCTGTCCTGAATCATTTGCTGAAAAACAAGTCACTGAGAGATAAGTGACCCCTCATAAATTGGAATGATTATATTAAGTATATTATATTATATTATATTATATTATTTTAT
>NW_009735504.1:0-4462 GCF_000703405.1 Apaloderma vittatum | reverse complement strand
AGGCCATTCTATGATTCTATGATTCCTGTTGGATTCCCATCTCATTGGTGGGCAACCCCTTCCTTTGAGTAGGAAGCTGAGATTTCACAGCAAGGGACCTTAATATCAAAGATGTGCCTCTGCAATCCCTATGAAAATCTTCTCAAATTTGGCCAGATTATGAGATTTTGTAAAATAGCATTTTGCACATGTTGGATAGAGACATGTAGGAGTTGAATGTTAAGTCTCAAAATATTCTACACTCACTTAGCAGATAAATCTCTCACATGCGTGATCAGACTGCAGAGCTGCCATTCAGAGAGAAATAGTAGGCATGAGTCCAAACTGCTGCTGCATCACTGCTGAAAAACTTTCCCTCTAATTGTCTTGTGTTTGATCAGGAAACTGAAAGCAGTCACTAATCTTTCAGTGATCTCTTCCCTTTAATCAGCATGAAGGAAGAAACTATCCAATTTAAATAGAGAAGAAAATAAAGGCAATAGATTGGAGCAAGGAGATGAGGGAAGTTGAGATGAGAAGGGTGAGCTGGGTAAAGAGCTGGGAACCAGGAGGAGAGGGAGCTAATGAAGAAATTTAAGATAAGCACCCAGGAAACTGGAGGAAGTTTAACTGAAGAGGTGTTTGACAGCTTGCTGGAAGTAGTGGGGTAAGTTTGAATGAGCATTCTGGAAATCTAAGTGCTTTAACACTAGAGCAAATAATAGCATAAAAATGTTGCCACAGTGTGTTTTAATCTTGTTTCAGATCTCAGTTAAAACATGCCAGTTCGTGCCCTAATTTAGGTTACGTACAGTACGTATCTGGGTTGATACAGCTATTTCTGGGTATAGATAAGTCTTTAATTTCATGTCAAATTGGTGCTAAACTGGTCTGCTTTGTTCTTGCTATCTTTCTTCTTTTATTAGTAATCCAAATTAACTTGATAAACAAGAATTCTCTATCAATGTTAACTCTGTGCAGCTGGCATACACCATACCAGTTTATAGATGAAGAAAATGAGTCAGGTGAGTCATGTAATTTTCCTTTAGGAAAAGCACAATGGATCAGTGAATGAGCCAGGAATCTGAATTCAAGAATTTCTGATATCCTGGGGTTTTTTTTATAAAAACCTAACTGATGCTTCCTGCTATTTTTTCTCATTACGCTACTGAGGTAACAAGCCTACTTCTCTTGTTTAATGTGTGCATTTCTCCTATTAATATTAACTGGTTATATTTTAGCAGAGATGAGCCAACAGTCCTCCTGAGCAAACCCTGCTTATTAGTTGCTGTTGCTTAATACTTCCTATGTGTTTGTTGTCTGTGTTGCTCAAAACCAAGCCGAGAATTTTTCTCTTTGCTTTTTTTTAGTTTACATACTAGAGAGGGAAAAAAAAAATCACGTTGGCAGCCAGAAAATTCTTTACGTGAACAAGAGAAGGACAGATTCATTGTTTGTATGCCTACACAAGTGTATCATACTTAAAGAAATGCAGAATGGGGGTGGGAACTGAAGGAACAAGAGACAACCATGAAAGGCGAGAGGATGAGAAGGCTGGACTTGCATATTAATGAGAACTCTCATTTAATTGGGAATTTCCTTTCATTACATTGTTCTTTTTCCTTTTTCCACCATCCATCTTTTTTTTTTCCCCTTTCCTCTGCCTTATGTAGTATTTCTTGCTTGTTCCATTCTGTGCAAGAGTAACGTGAAGTTGGCTCATATCCTGAGTTCTGAGAAAGTGCAGTTGAGAGAGCATGATAGCACACAGTGGGAAAAGCAGCGCTCAAAGGAACTGGTACAGAAATCAGGGCAAAAGCTTCTAACATCCCTCTGCTGAAGGAAGAATTCTGAGTTATTCTCAGAAACATGGCAATATCATGTTTATAGGATTGCTGCTAGGTAACCTTTTATTCTGCACAAATGTATTCCAGCAACATCTGAAAAGTTAATGTCTTCTTGTGTAAATGGGATATTTCAAAGCTAGGCGAAAAGGAAACAAACCAAACATCTGTGAGGCATCAGATGTCTGGTCCAAACTACATTATAAACAGGTAAAATAATTTCATAATTTGATATTTTATCCTTCTTCTTCCCTGTTGTTGTCCTGCCTTTCTGGTAATTCATATCATCTAAATCTCATAGTGCCCTTTCCCGCAGTGAATGAGCTCTATGGTGGTAATCCCTGTAATAAAACAGGCACCTGTTCCTTTATTATGTTCAGAGACAGACAGAAACAGAAACATTCTGGGCCAGCCCACAGTTCTTTATCTATGTTGTATACTGATTTTACAAGTGTGTTCTTTTGCACCTTTGTCTTCTCTCTTGATTCATCATTTATTTTCAAAAAAGTGAAGTTGCACACAGTAAGATATATGTAGAGGACATATATTGGAGAATTTAATTGAAATTAGTGGATTCAAATAAACATAATCCAAGGTAGATCCATTCTCACCAAGCATATAACTTGAATTATTTCTGTAATTTTTTTTGAATTTTCACTTACTGCTTGTGTTCTCAGGAAGTGAATTACACTCTTAAGAGTCTGAGAAATAAGTTGGGTTGTGTTTTGTTTCTTTTCTGAAATACAGCTCCCCCCTACTGACTTTAGTTTACTCTCCAGTTAGTTAATTGCACGTGGTAATCCTCTATACATACATATAGAGAGTCTCAGTGATTTTGTTGCACTTCTGCATGAGCACCTTTTGAGTGGCTCTTCACTGAGGACAGGATGGGGAGGAAACAACAAAACCTAGGAAGAATTCAGTACCAAAATATAAGCCCATTAGAATGGAAATAAATTGACTATTTAGCATACACCCACCTGTTCCTAACATAATTCCTTCTCTGTGCACTGGCAGATTGTTCCCTTGTCCTGATTATGTTGCTGACATTATGCTCATGAGGGAAATTCCTCTGTGACTCCAGATTTGACGAATTTATAATCCTGTTGAGGTAAGCAAAGCTCAGCGTACTTATCTAAGACCTAGTTTTCCAATCAGTTCTACATATAGACCTCCTATTGAAGTAAACAGAATGGCCCACGAGTAGCTAAAAAGATGATTGGGACTGTGATATAGTTTCTGCTCTAGCCATAGCTACAAGGTTAATTCTAAGCCAGCGGCACACTCGACAAAAAAAAGAACCAACAGTGTCACCGTTTTCTCCATCATCGGCTGCTTGTTTCTAGCATTCTCTGTCCAGGCATAAGTATTCATGCAGGAGGACAGTTGAACTACTGTAGTAAAAATTAGCCTGGAAACAAAGGGTAATTTTTAACTTTGTAACATTAAACTATTATTGATTTTCATGCATCTAAACTTTCTCAGCAGAACACCTTCAAAATTTCAGTTCAACGCTCTGTTGTCTGATCTATCACACTGCACTATCACTAAAAGACTAACCACAAAGGAGACATGTAACACACCAACATTGCACATTATTGGTGTAGTAGTTTACAGTGGGAATGTTATTTTGTGTGTTCTTTTATGATGGAAAATGGGACACAGAAAATGTCTTGATTTAGAAATGCAGTTCTGGTGCCTCATGAGCTCTGTAGTTTGGGAACTTCACACTCCTACTATTTTCTGTTCACCAGCCTCTCTACTCAGACAAAAAAAAACTATTTTGCATTGTGGTACCTCCTCTTTGAGTGGTCTAGCTTTATTTTTCTGTTCCTGTCCAGCTCCTGAGCTGAACTAACCATAACAGGGGATTCAATTTTCTGGCTAGTTGAAATCTCAAAGATCCAATTACTTAAGACCAGTGATTACTGCTAGTTCCCTTCACTCTCATAATACCTTGACCACAGCTGCTTTTAGATCTTCATCCTTATGGATTCTTTATCTTGCCATCGAGGGAGGCAGTTCTGCCTCCAAGTTTAATGACTGTCCCCTGTTATCTTTCAGTTACTACGCCTTGGAACTCCAGCCCACGTGAAGATAAGCCACAAGTGTCACACTCATACCGAGTTTTTTATATGACCCAGATCATCTTCTCCACCAGGTCTAAGTTACAGATGACACAGAATTTTGGTCGTAATACTGGACTTATGTTACGCACAGCACAAGAAGTGGCAGTTTTCAACACGTCATTACTAGACCAGCTTTGAACAGAGCCCAGTGTTCTGGGCAACCAGACGTGGTTGACAGGAAAAAATAAACAACTGCCGACAGTTACCCATCGTGACAATCACATAACTTAGTGAGAATGAGAATTAAGGAAATCTAATTTCCCTGGATTTGTGTCATGAGGTTAATTGGTTCTGGCATCTAACCCCACACAGGCCTGAGGACAAGCTAAAGCTGATCCCGCCCGGCTGCCGCCGAGGAGGCAGATCGCCCCCTCCTCCCCACAGCTCCCGGCCCTTCGCCGCACCGGGCAGGACCCCTTCGCTGCTCTGACCCCAAACCGAGACGCCCGGGAAGGGAAGCGGCGCTCGGCGCTGCTGATTTCCAGTGGGTCCCACGACTCGACGGAGCCC
>NW_009735503.1:0-35232 GCF_000703405.1 Apaloderma vittatum | reverse complement strand
TATATATATATGTTTGGCTGGTTGGGTGTCCTGAGGTATGCTGGGACAGTCTTTTTCTAACCAAATTGTCATTATATGAATTTTTTCTTGAGCTTTTAATTTAGTTGTGTGGCAATTATTTTGTAGGCTGAAATTATCTATTTAGTAATGTATCCTAGAATTTTTGTGGAGTTCCCTAGTCTGATAATGTGCTTATCCAGTTGCTTAGTTTAGATTGTTTTTTCTTCAGATTTTGAGCTAAACACTGATGCATCTTTTGGGGCATTGTAGGTACAGCCCTTGGGTTATCAAGTGACTCAAAGCATAAATGCTGAATCAAAGGAAACTTTCAAGTCTTTTTGAATGGTTAAAATAATTCTTTACACTGTCTTAAGATCTCAGAGCTGTTAGAATCTTAAAAGAGGTTGGCATGCTTTTGCTTTTGGAAATCACTTTAGTAAGAGGAGTTGGAAAAGTGGAAACAGTGCATGTTTGGTATAAAAGCATCAGAAGAAAAAATAAACAGCTGAACTCTCAAGAAATCCTGGCTAAATACCTAGAAGTAAAATCTAGTGGGATATTGAAGCTGTCTTTTACAATAGCAGCCTCTCATAGCTAGGATGAGATTTTCACTGTCGTGTTTCATGTATCTACTGCAGTCATATCCAAGAAATGATGAAGAAATAGAAAAAGTGGGTTGTGCTGTTGTTCTTTCCTTACTGTTATTGTTGACACTAGCCTGAATATGTTAATGGAAGCCAACTGTAAAATTATAAGATGTAATAGCTGTAAAATCTTTAACATGATGACCATAAACTGTTAATTCAGTAACTACGTGTAGTGTTTCAACTTGTACATTTCTGATTCCAGACTGGATACAATGGATTTCTTTTTCTTCTGATTCTGACTTGCGAGTGGTTTGTTTAAATCTGTGACTCTGTGCATTTTAATATAAATGTCCTTTCAGGTAGATATAACTATTTAATAACCACGTAGTGCATTGTAACATAACCGGATGGTGAGAATAGAGAATGTAAATAATTGTTGAACTGAGTAACTACTTAAATATATGTGAAAACTTTATGATGATACTGATAAAAGATACTGAGAATGGCATTTCTTTTTGGGAAGAACACAAATGCAAACCAAAAGCAAGTAATTAAAAATTACTTGACATTACTGAATCTGGTGATTTTTCCATTGTCTGATTTAGGTGATTATCTCCTTGTCAGATATTGAGATGATCTTGTAAAGGGTGAGTGTCAGGAGGACAGAGCCAGTGACATCCAGTGATAGGACAAGGGGCAACGGATACAAGCTGGAGCATAGGAGGTTCCACAAAAACCTTAGAAAAAACTTTCACTGTGAGGGTGACGGAGCACTGGAACAGGCTGCCCAGGGAAGTTGTAGAGTCTCCTTCTTTGGAGACATACAAAACCCGCCTGGATGCGTTCCTGTGTGACCTACTCTAGGTGATCCTGCTCTGGCAGGGGTCGGACTAGATGATCTTTCAAGGTCCCTTCCAACCCCTGACATTCTGTGATTATTTGGATTTTGGTTGACCCCAGGAGTCTAACTTCTGGATCCAGGTCCCTTGTGCTTTTCATTATAGAACAGAGTGATGGGGTTTGCTGTTTGTTTGGTTGTTGGGTTTCTTTGTCTGAAGTAGCTTGAAGATGTCAAATCTAAGACACAAGCCTATGCAGGTTGATGAGGAGATGATAAAGCAACATATCTCTGGAGAGCTGGTGGCCTTCACATGTGCTGAAATAGTCTGCTTTTACTATTCTGATTTTTGTGTAATCTCATATGCAGTTAACCAATTTGACTTTAAGATGGTCACATGATACTATTGCTAATGTGTCCTTAGGTGTAACCTCTTTTGTCTAGTGTTAGTTACCACGGCTGGCGTGACTGCAGGCTCTACTGGCTTTACTTTGGGAGAATGCTTTCCAAAAGAAGTATTTCTGGCAGTGATATTAGATAATGTTGCATCTTTAAATGTCTGCCAAGTGAGCTGCGTGTGAGTTTGACCATCTCAAACAAGTTCTGAACAAGTTCTTCCACAGCTGGGGTTCCCTGAGTATCATGGCAGTTTCACATGGCTTATGCTCTGGAGACAGGAGGAATCAGCATAGCACCCTTCGCAATCAGGAAGGTCATGGACTGCTCTAGCACAGCCTCCTGAGCCTGGCATGGAAATAAGGTAGATTATAGCAGCGTGTTTTTTCCCATTCTCCAAGGCAAAATGCAGCTGTTCTGTAGTTAGTTGCTGTGCAAAATGGAACCATGGTGACTCTGGAGGAATCAATGTCACCTGCTCTGGTTTTAGTGGCACAGTTCCTTAATTATGAATGTCGCTTAGTGTGAATAACTTGCCTCTGCTTTTCTGAGCAAGTAGGAAGTGATTCTGGCTTTGAATCTTGCTGTAGATTTTTTCATGTGCATGAGTTGCTCTTACTAGTAAGCTTAAAATGTTGTTTTCTTTAAGATGGGCTGTTCTTTGTTTTGTATTTAGAACATCTTTCAAATTAGTTATGAGTTTTGGCATCATATTTCTTGTATATATTAAGGGAAAAATATTGAGCTGTTCTTTTCACAGCCAGTATAGAGGAATTATCTGTTCATCTGGAAAGCGCAGGGCTTTGGCTTGGTACTGTGATAGGTGGGCTGGTGATTGAACTTGTGGTGTTGTTAAAGCCCATCACTAGACAGCTATTTTGGGGTGGGGTTTTTTTTTTGAGATTTCCGAAATGGGGATTTGGCAAAAATTAATCCCTGTTACATCTGGTGTGGATAGAAAGTCTCTTGAGGCAAGATAACCTGACATGTATGATAAAAGCCATTATCAGTTGTTGGATTTTTAAAGCTATTTAACTCCTGCTATATATTTCAGTAAGCTTAAATGCCTGCGAATGAGTTCCCTGTATCTTGGGGTGGAAACATTACTTCATTGTGTACTGTCTTGTCAAGACTGGAGTGGTAATCCGCACCAAGACAGTGCCTTGATTTGACTTCAGTGGATAATGCTTAACAGGTTTAATATAAATTCTTACTGAGAGTAAATTCAGTTTCAGTGTGTCATGTTTTGATAACAGTTTTTTTCATTATATCCTTACTATGCATGCATACGTTCAGTATGAAAAATTCCGGTCCTATAGTTTCTTCCTTAGTAATATTTATTAATAAGTTTTGAAAACATATTTTCTGGAAGCTAATAACTTTTAAAAATATTATTGCAGTACCTGCTCCGATCATCACTGCCACAACTGTTAAAATGGAGGTGGTTTCAGCAGAAGTCAACAGCTTGCTCCCTGAGGAAATAATGGACACTGGTATAACTTTGGTGGAAGATGGCAGCATTGAAGCAGTTATTGTGTCATCACCAATGGGAGATTCTATTCCCATGGAAACAGAACTGGAAGAAATAGTGAATATAAGCTCAACTAGCGACTCATCAGCTTCAACTACGGCCACAGTCAGCACAGAATCAGTTACAGCACCCAGCAATCACTCAGGCGACACAGCAGTGAACACCACAACCCCAAAAACTGATGTGAATGCAGTAGTAACGCCTACCTTTCCAAGTGGCCTCCAGAAACTTGGTGCTCAGACCCCTGTCACTATATCAGCTAATCAAATTATTCTCAACAAGACCACCGATATTAAAATAGGCAATCAGAGTATTAAACCAGATGGGCAAAAGCTAATTGTAACAACTTTGGGCAAGTCTGGTCAACCCATTGTTTTAGCATTACCCCACAACCAGCTCCCACAGGCACAGAAGGCAATGTCCCAAGCCCAAGGTGGAGACTCCAAGGTACAAGGCCAGCAGATCAAAGTTGTTATTGGAGGTCGTTCAGAAGTGAAACCTGTTGTTGGTGTCTCAGCTTTGACACAAGGAAGTCAGCTGATGAACCCTGCAGCCCAGCCTTCTGTTTTGCAAACCCAACAATTAAAAACAGTACAGGTAAAGTGAGTTATGCTGATGAAACATCTTAAAAATAGTGTTATTGCTGCATCTGTTGTCCATTTCCGTGTCTGAGTGACACACTTTTGCTTTTAGCCTTTGCATTTATTCCTTGTATTAAATACAATGCTGATCTTAGACAATGCTTTCATTTGTGGATGTTTACCATTTTATGCCCTTTACCTGTAGCTACCGTCTAGAAACTTAGGATTTGCCTCAGAGAAAGTGAGCTATTTAAGTTCAGTAAATGGAAGAGATTTTTCCTGTTTTATTTCATTAATTTCATTATATAAAAATAAATTCTATGTGCTTTTAGGAATTGAACCGAATTGAACTCTATATGCCTGATGTTCTTTATTCAAAGTGTATGCTACTTTACTCCTGTATGAGAGTAGCTTCTGCCTATTACATTCAGTTTGTTTAAATAAATTCTCTGAGAAAAACTCCTAGCATTTGAAAAAGAACAGAAAAGTATATCTTGTCTGCCTCAAGTCTATATGGGCTTTTTAATAGATACTCATATTCTAGATGCTGTCATAAACTGGACACTTCAGGGTCTTATTCCTGATCTCTGTCATGGATCTTGAGATATTTGAAATGATAGTGAATCTTCTGAAATCTGAAAATGTATTGAAAAGGCTTGGGTTATAACCCAAAGAGTGATTTTCATCTGGTATATGGCAGAACTAGATGTGAGTGACTTTGTTCTAGTTATCAGTGAAGCAGGAGTAAGACCTTGTGAAAGTGAAGGAAAAGTAGAACTCAATGCAGATTATGATGCAAAAATATTTATTTTGCGTTCTAAATCAAGCAAGAAATCTGCTGCATGTGAAAAAATGGCAAACTTATAAGCATGTTATTGGCCAAATGGGAATTTCCCCAACTACTGTTTCATGCAAGCAAATGTGACTCTCGATGATTTGTGTTAAAGCTGCAGATGATCCTTGCACTGATTTCTGCTTTCTACTTTTTTTGTTGCTACATCATACCTGTGGGAAAACATGTTTAATAATGGCTTTTTGAAACACATAAATTTTCTTAAGTGACATCTGGTTGAGTGTCATCTGCAAGACCAAACTCCTGCTTTAATGCACTTGGACTAAAGTAGAACACCAGCAGGCACATCATTGTTTTTAAGCCTGTACACAGGCAGGAGTCCCAGGCTGAATGCAAATGCACTTTCCCAGTAGTTTTGTCCACACCGTTTTTAACTAAATCAAAACAAGCTGCCAAGGGTTAGTAATAAACCTCTGGAGACAGGTGAAGCCCACGGTCTTCACCTTGTTTTCTCAAGTGCTTCTTCACCTTGTTTTCTCAAGTGCTGAGAATTCAAATGTTACAATTAGATTATGGTTAGGCTAATTGAGTTTTTCTAATGATCTGCAAAGCCTGTATGACAGTGAGGATATAAGGAGAACCAAAGAGAGCTCTTCGTCGTCTGCTCTTTTACCAATTCACTTTTCAGCACCAAGTTGAATTGCTGTGTTGTCTTGTATTTGAAATACCTGATTCACCAAGCAAAAAGAGATAGGTTACACGAGACTCTTAGGAAGCAGGGAGCTATGCACAGCTTCTGCTCCACTTACTGAAAGGTTAAGAGGCTTGTTCAGAATGATGGAGTAAATGCGTTACTTCAGTTTTCTAAACTAGGGAATCAAGGCATGGGTTACTGCCCCCTCTCATTCCTGACAGGGTAGATCCAGAATCTCCTGCCTGACCTCATAGATCCCTCTGATACTTAAATTTCCTACAGGGAAAAGCACTGCCTGGAGCTTGTCAATGTAATAATCTTCCCTGTGGTATCAGATGCTTGTAACCAACTGAACGTTGCCTTCTTGCTTTTCATTTCTACCCGCTCCTGTCCTTTTAGGAAAGAAGGAATGCCAGGTGTTAACAATTCAATCTGTTTTGCAAATGGAAGCAAAGGTTTAAAAATGGAAGTAAAGGTTTACAAAACAAATTTACTCAAACTGCAATTAGGTAGATTTACAAATGGATGCAAGTCCATTAGTACGGCTTCTGTTAAGGAACCTGTAGAATTCCTAATGACAAAGAACAGAGGTCAATCGCCAAGTTACTGCATTTCAGTTGCTGACGGCACATATCACCTTGTGCAAGCAAAAGCACCTTACAGCTAAGTAATGCTCCTCAGTTTCCTGAAGCCAAGTAACAGGAATTGATCTACTCTTAAATGTTCCTGTGCTGAGTCAAGAGCAGAGGCTTTTTTGAAAGCTATAATGACAACCATATCCTTAATGAGGATATTGCACTTTGTAACCTCAGAGCAAACTCTCATTCTTAGCTATATTTCTTCATCTTCTCTGATGTATACTGTTCTCCTATTCCTAATAATTTTTCATATTATGCCAAATATAAATTACATAGGGCGTGGCTATTTGGACAAGCTCCCATGAAGTAATCTATGGAGTGGATTTATAATATGTTATCTGTTTTGTTTTAGCTGACTATGCAGGTATTCAATCTGGCACTAAATGCAAAGTATACATGCCTCTCTTTCTGTATGAATAGAACATGATTTAACAGCTGAAAACAAAATCAGACTGTAGAAACTTGCTAGTTCATCTTTAGTGGAAAGTGCTTAGGAATACACAGACTGACCCTTTATTTTTATTTATTTTTATGTTTGCAGATCTCTTTTTCTCTGTAGGGGGAAGAAGGTTGGTGTGCTTCTAAATGTTGTAATTTTCTTACGGAAGAGCTTGTTGCCCTGGGAAATATTTTTGCAGTCTAATTCAAAGCAACTTGCAGAGAGCTTACATAGGCAGAGGAATAATGTTAAGCTTCTTATGACTGATACAGGCAATGGCAGAGGACTCCAGAGAACTTGCTCTTTCTGAAGTATCAAAGGGACAATCTGTCATCATGATTATTTCTTCTGTCTTCTCCAGTCTCTACTGAAATGGATAGCGAGTTCCCACAGATGCCTAGAAGGCTCTCGCAGGTGGCTGGGGCCATCAGCTCCAGTGGCAAAAACCTCATAAAGGCTCACTTGGCAGCAAGTAAGGACAGGAGTGCATTGCCTACACTTAGGGACCAAAGGGCTGTTCCTCACTATAGCCAAACATATTTGAGTTTTATCACGTTTCCTAAACCCTGAGGGGGTTTATTCATTTGTTAGACCTCCTTCTTCATAGACAAAAAGTTCACCCAAAGGGCAGAGAGGTATTTGTCTGAGAAGGATGTTACAAGTTGAGTCTGAGAGAAGCAGGGCTACTTGTGTGGACCAGATATTGTCCTGGGATTTTAAAATTTTTTATGAAACACGTCATGTTAATGGGTAGCTAGTATTATAGATGTATTCATGTAATTTAAGCACATTTATTGACTGTTACTGGGAAATGACTGCTGTCGTTCAGACATGGTAGTTCCTGCTGGATGTTGATCATGTACTGAGCCAGACTTTGCACTTGCTTCAGAGAGTAAAAGCAGTAACAGTTGAATTATGATTAATACCTTATGGCAGGGTAAGATTCATTTCATGAGATTGGAAATCTCAAATTAAGCAGATGAAATGTGGGGAATTTATCAGAAATTAATATATGTGCAAATGTGCAGAAAAATCAACTGATAAAATGCCTGCTCGTCTATCACCTGTGTGTGTCCTAGAAGAACTGAATCCCTGAAATGTTACAATGGCTTTAAGTTAAATTTTTTAACTGGGCTGTGAATCAAGCTTCTTCGTTCAAACAACTTACCTTTCAAGGTTTTAGTTAATTTATCTCCAGAAAGAGCAGGGTGGAGGCCTTTTCAGTTTCATTTTAAGTCTTGACCATTGTATGCCACCTATAAAGAAGCTAATGTGGCTTGAGTACAGCATATTTGGGCAAATGACATTCACCTGTCCCTGGTCTAAGGAGGAACTCTTGTACTGTAACTATGGAGCAGTGTAGGGCTTTTAGATAAGGTCCGTTTTCTGTCACTGCCTGCTATCAGAGCTGTTTATTGCTGGCTTCCCTTGGCTAGACACAGCTGAGACAAGCAGAGGCAGCATTTGGTTTCCACGGAAGGCTGGAGGGCTCCAGTGCCATAGCAAGGGGGAGCTCTGGCTTCCCTGGCCGTGCCATGAGTGTGCTGCTGGGAGTTGATACAGCTTTATGGCGGTCTTTGTGGTGCAGCTGGGATATTCATTATGTGCTACTGAATGCTTTGAATGTTTTGGCATTACTCTACCGTTAAGGAGGTGTTTTCAGTCAGCAAATTCTATAAATAGCATTTTGTGTAGGAAAACATAACATTCAGCCTACTCAATTGCTTCATTTAAGCACTCACAACTTTCTCAGACTTAAAAGTAGCTGTCGTCTCTGTATCTCTGCACATCAGTGAGATTTCTCCAGTTAGCTACTTGAGTAACAAAGGTGGTTCTGCACCTTTGAGAAATGGCTCCCCACATGGATACCAATGTCACGTCTCTCTGATATTGCTGGATTTGGTGGCTGGTGTTTTTGGAATGTGAGTGGCTCTGAGTGGTGGAGGAGAGGGAGTATGGGCCTGATATGTAAGGGCTTTATTAATGCCTTCCAGTGTGCTCACCTGGACTCAGGGAAGATCCTAGCCATCATCTGCATCGGCAGGCAGCCTCTGCAATCAACGGGTTAAAATAGTCTTTGAAAGAAGTAACTTCCTAATATTTGCCAGCTAGATGCTTGTGTATAGAAACTATTAGGGTAAATGCAGCTAACAGTTAACTTCCATCAGTGTGGAAAAGGTGAAAAAGTCTTGTTTAAGACTTTTAAGATGAGAAATTCCTGCTTATAAAGATTATGAGTTCAAGTGTCTCACTGAATTGCATGTACATGCTCCTGGACCAGCTGTGTTTCAGGAGACTGGATCACAGGCATTAAAAAAAGATCCCCTTGTACCTGAATGTAGCCAACTAATTTTTTTCTTGAGTAGCCAAAACTTCCAGAAACTGATGATCCATGTACTTTTTGAGAACTGTTGCACAAGGCTGTTTCCTCATTTGCAGGATAAAAGTGTGCTGCTGTGTCAGAATAGGTCAAGAGATGTTTCAGAGCGGTAGTTGTCATTTAAATCACTTGAGGAAAAGTTTTTGTCCTGGTTGGCTGAAGAAGTAACTTTTCTTAAAGCTTCAAATATTTAACGTTGTGCATTTAATTTTAACATTTTTATATAGATCAATGGCATATAAGAAGTAATTTCAGCATCTTGAAAATGAGGTATGTTTGCATAGAGAGATATCTTACAAAAAAGCTGAAAGGCATTTGACTATCCTTCTTTGGTGTCTGGTTTTCTAAAGTGGCATGAACAATATCCTAGTTCTCTCCATAGTGAAAAATGGAGGTGAAATGTGAGATAAGCAATTATTCTTCTAATTACGAATGGGAGTATTGCCCTTTTTATTTTCTAATGTACTTAGCAATACAGTAATTTAGATTCAAAATGTTCAAGTTACTTTAGATCTTTATTCCTCCATCTTTCAGATTGCGAAGAAGACCCGAACCCCAACTTCTGGCCCAGTGATTACCAAGCTGATCTTTGCAAAACCAATCAATAGCAAAGCTGTTACAGGGCAGACCACTCAAGTGTCACCGGTCATTGCAGGTTGTACTATTTTCACTTGGTTTTTTTTTTCCATTCTTAAAAGGCTGATCAAAGAGATGGTGGTAGTAGAATTTTTTCTATGTCAATGATTTTACTGTAGTTTCTGTTGAAGTACTCAAGCAATTAAAAAATAAAAAAGCAGAGAATTTTGTGCGTAGAAGGAGATAAATGCAGTTGTTGATACCTCTACACTTTGCTCATTTAGAATTATCTTTGTGATTGTAGAGTTTGGTCATTTTGCTTTTACTGTAAGATGCTTTTACTTTTTTGGGAAAGGATTTGGGGAAGGAGAAAAAATATCTCACTTCCAGAGGAAGGACTACTCACTAAACAGAAAGCATTTGTAGATAGATTATATTAATACACAGGGGAAAAAGGAGACACATGCTCTTGTATTACTTTAATCTGTGCTTATAGTTGCACTTAAATGTAATACATACAAATAACAGGGAAAATGTTTGAGTGGAAAAAAAAGTGAATAAAGCTCTGTTGTTTCTCTTAAGTTGCTCACCTACTTCAGAAATAAACATCACAAAAGAATCTAAGAAAGTATTAAGCCAAATAAGAACTGGTTTGTCTCTTTGGAAAAGGAATCTATGTTTGTGTCCTTTAAAATAACCCCAAATTAAAAAAAAAAAACAACAATGTAATCATTATTTGTTATAGAAGTGGGACTGATGTGTCCCTTGCTAAATGCATCATTACATGTATGCAAGTAACATCTGAGACGTGTAAATTATCTCAAAAGGACAAATGTAGGAAGCCAGAGTCGTCTTCAGAGCTTTGAAGGATGTCTTCAACTGCTTCCAGATTGACCAACCCAAGTAGGCCTAAAATCTTTTCCACATATTTAACCAAATCTGTTAAGCCTTTACAGAACTGGGACTTGAGCTGATTTTAAAAAGAAGGCAACTGTTGCCGGTATTCACCTTTGACAGATATGAGTGAATGGCACATAACTGAAACATAATCTTTTCCTTCAGTTGTCAAGCTGTCTGTACCCTGTAGTGCAACTCATGTTTCAGGTGAAAAAGGGTTTCCCAATTCCACTCCTCAGTTTTTCCCTTTTCTCAAACAATTCGATACCAAATGTATAGATATGTGAATAAGAAAATTGCTTCACTATGCTTGTAAATATCTGAATTAAGCTGTTTGTGTGTTAAAAAAACAACCAACCAACAACAAAAAAAAACCCCCAAAAACGTTTAAAACTCTGATACAAGCCTCTTGGAGCTGCATTACGTTTTCATCTGGCAATACATGGAAACTGTAAACAGTAAGGAACCACAACAAAAATAATACTAATGAGAGCATGGTATTAAGTTTGCTGCCTCCATAATGAAGGTAAATATCCAAATCAAAACACACATACATAATATTGACAAGCAGATATGTTACAAAATAACAGATCTCTAGCTTTTAAATCAATATGTTGGAAAATCAGGAGTACCCATCCATCAGCCTGTGACAGAAGCATTACTGGGAGGTTAGAATGCTTCTCAAATGCTTTCCTCTTGCCATCCCAAACAGCCAGCAGAGCTTGCCAGCTTTAAGAGGCTGCCGTCATTTTGGGGAAGCTGTAACATTTGTGTGTTGTGATTTAATTTTTGTATGTACGTTTTTATGAATCTGATAAATATATGTAACTGACTGGAAATTTCTGCAAACTGATGCAGATGTTGTAAATTCGAAAGACTTGTCAATATAAGCTGCCAGATTCTGTTTAGGAAGCTGATGCCCAGGGCACAGAGGGGATGCAGTGAGAAAGGGAAAGCTGTCCTGAGGGAAAAACAAACTCAAAGCATTGAATACTGTAGATGGTCAAATTCCACAGACTGACATTTTTCAGGTTGCATGTAGCTTTACCAGCTGCTGGCAACTATCTGCACTGTTACTTAGACTACACAGAAGTGAAGATTTTTTAGATCATGTGGACCTCAGAGAATGGCTGCTTTCCACGAGGATGATGCTTTTTCTTGTTAGTTCTAGTTGGCTTTATTTTCATGCCACTAGTTACTTTCATATGGAAAAGTTATGCTGTTGTTTGCTTGCTTCTCATTTTGATAAATGTAGTACAAGAGAATGGGTAACAGAGAAGTTATGACAGAAGTGAGTCTGAACCAAAGTGCAGCAGAGGAAAGCTCAGTGATCAAGCGCTCTTTGGAAAAAAAACTTTGAAATATTAAAAAAAAATAATCTGGGAGTTTTGCAGTGTTACTAGGACTGATCTCATGATTTTTAGCTGCTGGTTTTCATGCTTAACCTTTTTTGCTGTTGTAAAAGAAGATAGTTTATAGAGTTGCACCACAACGCATATTTTTATGGAAGTGTCATATGCTCTCTTAGGCAGTGAAAAAAAACAACTACTAAAAGAAGAAAAAAACTTAGCTGAGTGTAGACAGATCAAATGCCTTTTTCTGGTTCACTGTGACACATCATGTTTCTGAAGGCCCAGGTTTTAAAAGGACATAGCCCCCCAGAGATGCTCAGTTTCTCTGCGCGTTGGCAGCAGCCCAGGGAGTTCCTAGGAAACTGCCATCTGTTTGTATGGAGCGCAGGCGTATTGGAGGGCTGCGTGCCTCAGGATGCGGTCCAGGCTTTAAAGAATTTTCACCTGAACATCACAGAAAGCACAACGTATTTCAGCTTTTTTAAGCCTGAGTGAACTGTCTTATTTGCAGTAATACCAATTATTTTTTTCTTTGTTACTAGACCTAACATAAGAATGCCAATGTCCTTACTACTGGGTAATACACTTTCAGAAGTAGGGATCAATTGGACGATATGCAGAGAAAACTTTACTTTAGAAGTTAATGTAAACAGGGGTAACTTGAGCTGACTGTATCTTTGTTGTTTATAGGTAGGGTTCTTTCACAGTCTGCTCCAGGAACACCACCAAAAACAATAACCATCTCCGAGAGTGGAGTAATTGGATCATCGTTGAGTACAACAACACAACAGACACCAAATAAAATAGCCATCTCGCCACTCAAATCCCCTAATAAGGTAAGGACCTGATTCTGGCTGCAGCCTTTTATCTTTCCTGCACAGTAGTCTGAGTGAAGTTCTCTGTGTCTTTGCAACACACTGTTTATGATCCCACCACTCACTCCAGAGTCCCCACTGTACACCACAATGCTCTGCAGTAATGGCCTAACCTAGATTTTTTGCAATTGTCTCTCATCACTCATGGGAAACCGGAGGATTGAAGCACAAATTGGCAGTGGTCAGTCCCAAAATGTTCTTGTAATGCTGTCTGCTTAAGAACTGACAAATGCATTGCCTTGAGGAGCATGTGCTGCTTCAGTCAAGGGGTGCAAACTATTGCAAGCCTGTACAAGGGCACATTATTAGAAAGCAGCTTGCCAAGCTGGAAAATCCCACTTGGCACAAGTTCTTATCTCTGTCTGCTGAATCTCCCAAGTCATCTGAAAGGCTCCCTGTGATGCGAGGAAGAGTTCTCTGGATGGTCCTATCTCTTCTATGCAACTGACTAGGCTCCCTTACTGTCATTTCACATAAATATACCTTACTACATTAGTTTCCCATTCTTGCCATTTCTTACCATTCCCTAAGCATTTGTTCCAAGAGTAGCTGTTGTCTCTTAGCCAAGTGCTCAAACAGTACTTTTTTAATGCCTTCATAAAACATCGAAACACTATTTAAGAGGAGACCTTAATGATGTTAATAGGTCAACACTTACTAACCATTGCCTGCTACTGCATAGATAATTAAGTCCCCTAATCATGTCTGAAGTAAATGAGATTTGCAGCGGTCCTTGACAAATACAGAACTGGAGATTGACACAGGTGGGCAGTAGATAAAAAGGGTAGTTCATGCATTGTAAGCTGTATTGCAGATGAGTGTCATGGTGTTTTAGAGTTGATAATATTATCTTGAGAAGAGGAATATTGATGGAAAAGGAAGAATTGACGACCGGGAAAGATGCATAATACATGCAAACTAAATATCATATATAAAAAACAGTATAAGAGTAAAGAATTCTCTGAGTTTTGCCAGGAATGCAGCAGAGATTGCTAAGAAGATAGATGAGAATGCCTGGATGCGTTCCTGTGTAGCCTGCCCTTGGTGATCCTGCTCTGACAGGGGGTTTGGACTAGATATCTTTCAAGGTCCCTTCCAACCCCTGACATTCTATGATTCTATGTTTTGGCTATGTATTGTTATACAAATGGAGAGAAAGACTTATATTTGAGAATTATTTGTGAGGGAAGCAACATGAGGAAGAAGTAAAAAAAAAATAATTTTAAAAAGGTCTGGAATCAAAAGTAACAATGAGTGGGGCTGAAAACACTCCTTAGAGTTACATCTTGAATTCACTGTAGGTAAGTAATTCTAAGTAATTTTTAAAAGCAAATGGTATAAAAAATTGGGAGTTTTCTTCAAATATTAAGAAGGAAGTTTAGAACAAAAGGTAGAAAACCACCCTTGGAAGGGGTGTGGTTATATAGAGTATTCAAACACTGCATTCTGCAGTAAAATGGTCAGAAGACTGGATGTCTACAGGAATCTGGAAAGTAGATTTGAAAAAACTGATGTTCTTATACTTGGGCTGAATCAAGAGTGTAAGCTGAGATTTTATTTTTTTCTTTCAGAATTTCCATTTATGATTAAATGGTACCAATTACAAAGCTGTCATTCAGAAAATCCATTGTGACAGTGCTCAGGCTCCAGTGGGCTAGTTTCCTTAAACAAACTCCAAACAACATAAAAAAACCCCAAACCTCAGAAGCTGTGCTAGTTTTCTGCAGGGGCCTTTTGGTGCTGGAAATCAGCAATGCCTTGAAGTTTCCAACGTGTCTATATGCTGTTGTTGCATAGACAGACCCATGTGGGTTGTAATTAAATAAAGCACCCTTGCTCTCACAGAAAGAACTCTTTATATGGGTGGAGAACTGTTTTCATGAGGTAGGGAATGTATATGTACAGGGTCTTATATGCTGTGCAGAGAATTAAACTGCTTTTTTGTTTTGCCAAGCAGCTAACAGTGGTGTCAGTGGCCTCCCAGCCTCCCAACTCCCCCCAGAAGACAGTGAGCGTCCCACTGAATGTAGCGTTAGGACAGCAGATCCTCACAGTGCAGCAGTCAGCACCTTCCTCGCCTGGGAAGGCTATAGTCAACCACACAACTGCCCAGGTACAGACTGACTTTCCTTTGTCTTCTAGCATGTCTCTGTCTCATGTCTCATGGGAAACCAGAGTGTTGAACCACAAATTGGCAGTGGTCAGTCCCAAAATGTTCTTGTAATGCTGTCTGCTTAAGAACTGACAAATGCATTGCCTTGAGGAGCATGTGCTGCTTCAGTCAAGGGGTGCAAACTATTGCAAGCCTGTACAAGGGCACATTATTAGAAAGCAGCTTGCCAAGCTGGAAAATCCCACTTGGCACAAGTTCTTATCTCTGTCTGCTGAATCTCCCAAGTCATCTGAAAGGCTCCCTGTGATGCGAGGAAGAGTTCTCTGGATGGTCCTATCTCTTCTATGCAACTGACTAGGGCTGTTTTCCAGATGTTTCTGAGGTTTGCAACAATGGAATTTACACTCTTGTGGTAGAAGTCTGCATAAGCAAGACACTATAGTCTTGAGACCTACAGAATTAGTAATTATTAATTTCCTGTGTCTCATTTATAGAAAGAATATCAGGGTTTTCCACAGTAGCTTTGATAAATTGATTTGCATTAATGAATGATAAGACAAAACTGACCTTTTCTTACAAACTATTTTTCTTACTTTTTTCTTCTTTTGTAATCTTAAATGAATCTTCTGTTGCCTTAATGTCTATATTCTTGTTTTGTTAAACATAAAGGAATGCATTTGAGCGTGAATAACCAGAGTGAGAGTGGTTGTAGCAGCTGGTGGGCACAGTTGTGCGTACAGCATGAGACCAGAGCCTCAGACAGACTTTGCCAGTCTTGTTTTACTGATACAGGTGATAATTGGAATGCTGATATGAGGATGTGGACATCAGCATGATTTGATTTCTTTTTTTTTTATGAGAGTAAAACTGGCAAAATTGTCTTTTTGAAGCAGTTGTTAAAAGGTTAACTTACTCTAATGCAAGCACCCCAAATGACAAAACAGAGATGGCTGTGTGGTATACATACCGAGTTCTGATCCAAAGCTATCTGACAGAACACCTGGCTTGAAGAACATGCCTTTAGAAGAACGGTCTCTTGAATTTTACACTTTTCCTGATTGTCCTTGGGTGGCAGCCACTAATTTAGGTGCCAGAGAGAATGTTGCCCATGCTGATCTCCCTTTGATAACACTTAGGCTGCCACTGTGCTGGCAGATAGTGCTTATTTTGAATTGCTCTGGGTTATTGAGGTTTCAGTATATTAAAAAAAATTCCCCAGAAAACACTTTCTTTTAAAAGACCAGACTTATATTTCTAGCGAAATGTGTGGAAATTGAAATTTCATTTGTGTACTTGCTGAAAGTGGAGGAGCGAGGAAAATGTTCTAATAAGTCACATCATGCTATCAACCAAATTTAGTACTAAAACTTAATGCCAAGAACAATGATACATTTAATATTGATATTAAAAGATACTGAGAATAAAAAGCTGAGCTCTGAAAGAAGTCAGATGGAAGGAGAAAAAGGAGGAATAAATTAAGGCTTGAGGTTGTCAGCAAGGCTGGGAAAAGGTGCTGTCATCCAACTGATAGAATAAACACTTGTTATTACAGTTGTCATTTGAGACTAATTGGAAAGGTGAAGTCTTCCAAATTCCATATGTACTGTTATTCCATCTGTGAAGTAGCATCGGTCTGCCAAAATCCTTTTCTTTCCCCTTTTTGCTTTTTTCTTAATTAATTTGTTTTGCTACTCTTTATTTTTCTTCTTTCATTTCTGAGATTGTGCCCTCTGTCTCATGTTTTCAGCTTTTTATGAATTCTGTTCTGTTTCCTTCTCAAGGACTACACAGTGATTTCTGTGTATTAATTGCAGATTGCCTTAACAGGATGTATCTGTACACATAGAGATAAGTCATGCTTGCTGACTTGCTTCTTAAGGATACAGATGGATTAGAGGGATGTTCCCTAACAATTTGAGGAATAAACATGCTGATGTTCTTTCTGCCTTTGTACAAAGTAAATTTATGCTGGTTTTGCTTTACAGGCTGTGAAATCAGCAGTGCAGACTATTACTGTAGGAGGAGTGGGAACATCTCAATTTAAGACAATTATTCCCTTGGCAACTGCACCCAATGTTCAGCAGATTCAGGTACCTGGAAGCAAGTTCCATTATGTCAGACTTGTTACTGCCACCACAGCCAATAGTTCAACCCGATCATCAAGTCAAAATCCCAGTACAAATACACAGCCTCTTCAACAGGGTAAGTGCTGGTGCTAATGAATTGTCTGAAATAAGTTATTCTTGTTTTTTTCATGTTTGTTTTGTATGAATTAAAATGAGCACATAAGAGATCTATCAAGACTGCCAGATATACTTTGTTTTGTGGTAGACTGCTGTAAATTTCATGTCCTGCTGTTACCTCTGGTTTGTATGTTCAAATACTCCTTTGTGTCAAATTGCTCTATAGTTGGGCCTTAAGTCACGGAGCATTTTAAGTTACTTTTCTCTAGTTTACCAGCTTTGTGAGTGACTTGTGGCAAGTCCAGATCTTCAATATGAAAAGCGTGAAGCCAGAACAGCCCCCAAACATATTCCCAAAGTTCCTGCAACGTCAATATCCTTCCATGTAAAATGCTTTAGAAGTGCCAGATATTTCTGCTTGGTTTTGTCCATGCATTTCAGAGCTGTGATGGAATAAGATTTCAAATAAGCTGTGATTTTTGTATTCTTTTCTTGCCATGGGAAATCCAGTATCCAGAGTTCCTCTGCACCCAAGCTGTTTTTTAAGCCATCCCAATGAAGCACGTGTGTGCATTCTTGTGCCAAATACCTGTTTACAAAAGTGTTCTTTAGACGTAAGTGTTATGTGCCATGAGTTCGGTCAATGAATCTCAGCACATAGTTACAGTATTAAGTAATTTTTTATTATGTGCATGGGAAAGTCTGGAGGATGGAACTGTGGACTTTGAGTGAATAATGTGTGTTAATGTGAAGTTGTTTCTTGATACTAGCAAAGCCAGTGGTGGTGAACACAACCCCAGTGCGGATGTCTGTTCCGATAGTGCCAGCACAGACTGTGAAACAGGTGAGCCTACACGTAAAAGGCATATTCCTGGTGGCTGGACAGAAAAAAACATCCAGTTTCAGCACTGTAATGAAATGTTCTATTATTAAAAGTGCATTCTGAATCAACAAAACAATTATTTCATAAAGATCTCTTTTGTCTTCAGGTGGTGCCTAAACCAATTAACCCAACTTCCCAAATAGTCACTACTAGTCAGCCCCAGCAAAGACTTATTATGCCAGCCACTCCGCTGCCGCAGATACAGCCCAACCTCACGAACCTCCCACCCGGCACTGTACTGGCACCAGCACCTGGCACAGGAAACGTTGGGTATGCAGTCCTTCCAGCTCAGTATGTCACACAGGTATGGTGTTAACCCAGTGATAAATAAGGGAATAATGCTGTTGTGGAACATACTGCCTTCCTCTTAAAGGTTCTTCCTCCCCAGCTGTCACCTGACACTAAGGGGAAAGTTTCTTGTAAGGACCCTTGGCAGAATGATGATGGTACTAAATTGTGGTTGCAATTAAAGCTTTGTGTTCTTAACAGGATTATTTGATTAGCATAGTATAGAATTCATAATCAGAATAATACAAGATTTCTATAAGCAGAATCAGTGTAATACCATTTTATAAGCATTGTAGTACAGAATTTATAATACAACTTATAATTTCTAATCACCTAGATCCTCTGAATGTATGAGAATAATATAAGCTCAGATCTTAATACATGCTTTGCTTTATCAGTATAGCAATTACAATTTAGACTCAAAAATTGTGTAAAAGGATACAAGTCAGTCCTCAGAGGAAGCAGATGACAGTGGAGATGTCCCTGAGCACGGGAAGGTCACTGGTCTCATTGTCCAGCAGCAGTTCTGGTCCAAGTTCCTCACTTCAGACTTGTAACTTCTTGATTTTATTGACAGTGCTCTGTGTGCTGTTACGCTTCCCTGTTCTGTGACAGAGTCATCACCACCAGCTGGTTATCTGGCTGCCTGAGACCTTCACAGCCACTAAGGAAGAGAGTAATCAGCTTGATGCCCAGAAATCTTGAGGCCAGTAATGAGGGGAAGAAGAAATCTGATTAGTTTGTGTACTTGGTTTACAGAACCTTCAGGGCCTGATAATAAGGGGAAAAGTGACAAATACATGACCTGCTTGGTCACAGAGGATGGCTGCTTGCATTTATAGTGCAATTAGAATTTTATAAATGGTATTAGTTATGCTAACCACACTAGCAGAGATCAGGAGCAGGGGGTACTGGTCACACCAACCCAGGTCTAGTTTTTGATTCTTTGCCAAGATCTGACCAACATTCAGAATGAAAAGAAGAAGAAATGAAACCTTCTGCTGAAGGCTGACCAGCCAGTCCGTACAAACAAGGAGTGTCAGTTCGTGGCATTATGGGCACCAAGCTCACTGCTGGTTCCTTTCTGGTTTTGTTACAGCTGCAGTTTGGCCCTGAAGACCACTTCTAGCGCCTTCTAGTGGCCTTCTAGTCCACTGCCACAAATATTATTTTAAACTAAATAATACCATTTGTTGGACCTTTGTTTAGATGTTTTATGTTCTAGATACAATCTGTCCCCTTTGGCCAGGCCCCAGAACATCCATATCTTGTTATGTGCCAACTTGTCTTCAGAACCTGTCTCAGGAGGAGAAAGTGACTGTGCATAGGTAATAAGAAAGAAGGTAGCCCAAAACATTGTAATTTGGCAGTTTCTTATGAGGTTTTGGCGTTTTTTAATATGAAAAACCTACTGTAGGTCCAGGTATGCAGAGGTTAGAATGTAAATCATTTTACTCGCTTTTATTTAATTCCATAATAAATGACTTGTACATTAAAGAAGCTACTGAAGTAATTTGTGCAGGAAGTGATCCTGCCCTGTTAGGGGCAGGGTTGCTTAGGAGACGAAGAGAGCAAATGAGCCTGTTTTTATGAGCTAGAATTGTCAGTGGTCTAAAAATTTCTATGTGTAGCCTCTTATGTTATCTGTATGGCTGTAAACACTGTAACAGAGAACAAAAATATCTAAAATAATGTTTTATGCTGAGTATGGTAGCAGGAGGTTGCTGCCTCATTCACACTCTACAAATGTCTAAAGCTGTGATTTTCTGCATACTATTTTTGTGACAAAATCTGGAAAGCTAATTAAAAGATTAGCTACACATCCCCTTGTGTATAATTTCTTTTATGTTATGCATAAACCTTTTTGTTTTGTTAGCTACAACAATCATCATATGTATCTATAGCAAGCAACACTGGCTTTACAGGAACATCTAGTATCCAGTCCCAAGCACGGCTACCATTCAATGGGTGAGTTTTGCATTCAAGAAAAAAACTGGGGGGAGAGGGGTCAGGAAACAACACACACACAAAAAAAATACCCCAACCAAAAAAAACCACAAAACCCCCTGCAGTGTGGGCTGCTGTATGAGCATCTTCTTTTAGCCCTGTTATAAAGAAGAATGGGAGCTGAGGTGTTGGAGTTTGGTTTGGGGGATTTTCCAGGAAAATCAAGTATACTGTGATGTGGTTATTACCTCAGACTAAAGAACATGGATTTATCTGACAACCGAGCTAGTCTCTTGGTCAAAGCTGTGGTTTCCTTTCTATTTGTGGTCCTCCTGTAGCAGGAAGTTGACTTGAAAGCTCCCTAACGCTCATTTTTCGTTTTGCATCAGCACATGGGAGCTACAGACAATTTCTCAGCATTTTTAGAAAAAGGTGCAGGGTGGTATAGGAGCTATATGCTTAGCACAGGCAGAAATCCAGAAAAACAGCAAAATGGAACTAAAGCCCAAAATGGATCCTGACAGGAAGCTTTGGCTTTTTTTCAGTCTTATATTTTTCCTTTCAGGATGAAAATAACAGCTAATTTATTATTCTCCCTTTGCCAGTCCAGTAGGCTTAGCTGTCCTGCACAGTCCTTTTGTGTTGTTTGCTAGAAATTGTAAATGTGAAGGTGCGTTTTGTTGCTGCAATCTCAAGTGATGCAAGCTAATCCCAAACCCAGATGCACCTATTCAAATCATTGTGTTTGATTTAATCTCTCTGGTATTAGGTGCATAAATTGCTGGATAGAGATGGAGCGAATCTCATCAAAAGTGATTAATGACATAAATTCTGAGTTCTAAGAGCAGTTAGAGACCGTCTGATGTAAAATTTATCTGTAAACTGAATACCATGTTTTGGCCTGCTTTCTCATTATTCTGGAGCCTTTTTATTATTTTTTTAATTCCAGCTAGAACAAATGGGAAGACAAGATCATAAGTCTTGGTTTGATCTAGTCCCCTTGCATGTAGTGGGGTTCTGGGGAGGTTTTCCCAGATTCCAGTTTTTGGTTATGATGCTTTAGCATCATTTAAGCTTTAAGCCTTATTTCTACTTTAGGCATGAAGTCAGATTTGCAGCAAACAACCCAACTCCTGCCTTGGAAAGGCACTATATACAATAACTTAAATGCAGTCGCCAAAAAAACTAATGCTAGAGGAATATAAAGATTTTTTTTTTGAAGTTTTTATTGTGAGCTATTTACTTGAATTTAAAATAGGAAGAAACTGATAAAACAGTGTGTATATAAATGCACCTTTTTACTTCCACAGAATAATTCCTTCAGAATCTGCAAACCGTCCCAGGAAGCCTTGCAATTGTACTAAGTCATTATGTTTGAAATTGTAAGTAAAGCTTGGTTTTGTGTTTTTTAAACCTTATTTTTGACATCACAAATTTATGCCAAGTATCAGAATATAATGTTCTTAAGTATGTCAAAAATATTATATCTAGATGCTAATTTAAGGTTGTTCTTGATATTGGTGGAGATATTGCAGAGCCTGTGAGCTATATGGGCCCTAACTTTTTATGGTTTTCAAACTTTGCAGCCTTGTTGTGTGGTGGAGCCAATTCCACTCATCAGCTGTAGTTGCATTGTTGTTGCTATGAGTGAAATGACACTCCATGGTATCACCAATGGGTATCTACTATATTTTGGTGAAGCGCATCAGTAATACCATGCTGTATCAAGTACTTGAGAAAAATGGGGCTGTGTATCTTTTCTTAAATGGCTGAATAGACAAATGATTCTTCACTGATAGGTCTGAGCCTTGCGAGATATTTTGCTGTTCCATTCAGTGTCTTTGTAAGAATTTGACATAAATCATTTTAAGCTAAGGACTTGCTAAGATTCTTTGAGGCAAAATCTGTGTACTGATTTTTGAGAAATAATGGGAGATACTGAAATTAATCTGTGCTTCCCTGAATCCGAGACAATGAAGAGGAAATCAAAGCAGAAGTGATGCAACAGTATGTGAACTCAAGAAGTGTATTTAAACTTTTCAGCTTGAGATTCTTATTGTGTAATGTACCCCACCCCTATGTGGGGAGGTATGCTCTGTGCATTCTTAGACTCAAAATTTTCTGTTGCACAGAAAACTTGGTAAATGCAAAGATGTGTAGCTGTTTTTTTCAAATGCTATACAACATACATCACTGACTTCATAGTGCCGAATATATATTAGATGCTTGAGGTTTTCCACTTAGTCTTTGGCAACTGAATGGTCTATAAATTCTGGGAGAATAATTTTTTGCTTTGCACCATTAGAATGTTTGGAAACAAACTTTTTTTGTAAATTACTTTAATTATATCTTTAAGTGGCTAGGTATTGGTGCAGAACAGATGGTTCATTCACTCTGGCAAAGGTACTGTCTCCCATCTGGAGGGGGAGTTGCTTTTACCCAAATAAATGTTGAAGGTAGGCACACAGCTTATTCTACAAAGAAGAGAACTCAGAGAAGTTATTTGCTCACTGATCCTTTGAGTTGATTCTGGTGCAGTTTGTTTTGGAAACCAGGACAATCCCACTACTGAATTTTAAATAGAACAGAAAGGAGAGTTATTACAAGTTGTAAAAGCTTTTCATGTAGTTTGTCCCTGGGACCATTAAGGATGCTAGAAATCACCAAAAATGCAATTCGACCTGATGGAGGTTGTAGTGGACTCCAAGGCAACCCTAATTTAGCTCTTGTTAGTGTTACCCAAGGCAAGCCACAGAAAGCCAGTTTTGCAAGGGGTTTAGGCTCCTACAAATAAGTATATGCTCGCAGCAGGATTTGAAAACAAACTGAAGAGTTTCCGTAACTGAAGCAGTTTCCGTAAGCTATAGCTGGAGGTGGTACAGGAAGCACTGAAATGTGCCAGAGTTTGTCATGGCCCAAAGCCATGTTTGAGCTGGGGATGTAGGTAGTACTTCCACATATCAGATTTGTGGGATAGTGAAATAATGTTTTTGGTGACAGGTAGCAGAGGTATGTAAGAGGCATAGCAATGTGATTGGCTTTTCCTGTCAATGTTTGCTTTGTATTGTTTTCACACACTTGTCCCTTTAAAAACTCTCTGATAACTACAGTTTTATACTCATCCTTCAGATCTTTTCCCTAGTTACCTGTGCTTCAAAGCTTATGAGGTCTACCATGCTTTGGCAAACTCAGCATCAGTTTACAGCTGCAGAGAACTTATGGGTGAAACTAACAACAACAAAAAAGGCTCGTTGTTGTGTTTGTTTCCCTGTCAATTGGCACTCCAGTTGCTTGTCTTTTATTTCAGCTGTATGAGAGCTCCTGAAGGCTGACCGAACTGGCTGGATCAAGAACTGGCTATGAGGTGGCTGCAACAGAATGGCCACCTAGGAGTCACCCTAGAAAAAAGTCTCATTAGCTTCTCTTGCTATGGGCACCTGTGTTATATGAACATCAGCTCATATGGACACTCCTAAGCTAGACTTGTGTTTTTAGACAGCAACTAGACCTGTGCTGAAGGATTTAGGCTTTGCAATGAGACTGATACCACTTGAACACATGGAGTTCAGCATTACGTGACCCTTACCTTTACTGGGCATGCCCATGTTACCAGACTTCTGCTACTGCCATCAGTACTAATATCAATGTAATGGTCATGTTTACAGATACCTTTTGCATCTTCTATTTCAGGTATTGTGACTGTTTTGCAAATGGTGAATTCTGCAATAACTGCAACTGTACAAATTGTTATAACAACCTGGACCATGAAAATGATAGGCAAAAAGCAATAAAGGTGAGAAGCTGCTCCTCCAGGGTGAAAGCTGTTTAGCTTATCTCTTCTGAAGCTATGGTGCAGGGCAGAGTGAGTGTATAATGCCCTTATCTTCTCTTACATGTGCAAGATATAAGTTCTTTTATTGCACCTCTAAATTCTGCTTCGCGCATGCAGTGACTGACCCTCTGGGTCTGCATTGACAGGCCTGCCTTGACAGAAACCCTGAAGCATTCAAGCCCAAAATAGGGAAAGGAAAGGAAGGAGAATCGGATCGGAGACACAGTAAAGGGTGTAACTGTAAACGCTCAGGATGTCTCAAAAACTACTGCGAATGTTATGAGGTACCACACATTATCTCATCTTAAAGATGCTTTTTCCCTTTAGTGGTGTGACTTTTCTGATTTGCTTTGTCTCTTCTTTTTATTGATATGTTTTCTTTTCTATTGCTATGTTATCTCTTCTTCCAGCAGTTCACACAGAAAGCCATGTATATGGCAAAATTGATTGCTTCTGTTGTGTAAGTTTAATTTTAAACCATGTAGCAACTTTGAACTCAGTCTTGTATTGTCCTTTTCTGAAGAACAGCATTTGCTAAAGGAACCTACTGCACCAAGTCCCTAGGAGGAGTTGAATAAGCATCCCACAGATGCTCTGGGATATGTCTGTGGAACACAAAAACAAAAGCTGGTTGTTGCATCAGCTAACTGATTAGTCTGTGGATGCAGAGACAGTGGCAGACTGACCTCTCTCATAGCTCAGACATCTAAATTCCACTGGAAACTACGTTGGTGAAGAAGGGGATTAGTGGGAATATTGATTTGTATTAGATGCCTTCCCAGAATGTATATTCAAATCAAAGTTTGAGGTGAAGAATTTAGAGAGAAGACTATTACTTGATCATTTCTTTTAGTGACTATTTCATAAGAAACTAAAGCAAGATCTCCTTTCCTTGTGACTTGTCACAAAGGGAGACGAGGTTGCAACAGGTTTCTCATGTTTTGTTTGGTTTTTTCAGGCAAAAATAATGTGTTCTTCGATATGCAAATGCATTGGCTGTAAAAATTTTGAAGAAAGCCCAGAGCGAAAGACATTGATGCATTTAGCAGATGCTGCAGAAGTTAGGGTCCAGCAGCAAACAGCTGCAAAGACCAAGTTATCTTCCCAGATCTCAGATCTGCTGACAAGGCCAACACCAGCACTCAGCAGTAGTGGTGGAAAGTAAGTTAATGCAGCACCCTCTTTCAGTTGCTTCTAATATATTTTTTTCTGGTGTATGTGACAGGTATGTCCCTGTCATCTTTATTATCTGTGCAAGCTGTAGAAACAGGAGCACTTAGGTGAATGGAGCTTCTTGCTCATACAACCCAGGGTACACCAAGCTTAGCTGTGTTCAGACATGTAACTGTTGTCTTCTGGTTTCCCTTGTGCTCGCAGAAAGCATGAAGTACAAGTGTCCCTTTTACTGAGAGGATGTAATCCTTGAGCTCCTCTTATAGTAAATGCTGAAGAAATATTCTGTGTACTTGGACATTTTGAAGTCTACTTCAGAATGTACAGATACTAAAGCACAATAGTCCACCAATTCATTTCACTGTAACTGTGCCTTATTTGCTCCCTGCTGGTTGTCTAAAGGCTCTTGTAAGCAATGGGAGAGGTGAAATCTCATTGGTCCTTGTACTAAAAAGTTGCCCAGCCCTGGAGTTAGGTGCATTGTGTGTTTTTGCTGAGAGTGAGTGGATCTTTCTTTGTTTCAGGCTGCCCTTTACATTTGTAACCAAGGAGGTAACTGATGCAACCTGTGAATGCCTTCTTGCACAGGCAGAGCAAGCGGAGAAGATGGGCAAGTCGAAAGCTGCAGCAGAGCGCATGATCCTGGAGGAGTTTGGACGCTGTTTGATGAGAGTTATTAACTCTGCAGGGAAGTCCAAAAGTGACTCTTGTGCCATGAGCTGCTGACTCACGCACATGAGCCACAACGAAGTGGACTAAACAGAACACTTAAGGCACAGGGACACTTTGGTTTGGCATAGAGGATTTAATATTTGTGAATTTGGTGTTTGTTGTAAATTGACCTGCATAAGACTGAAACCAGAAGATCTTTTATAACAAGATGTAGAGCCTTTTAAATCTTAGCTAAATCCTCTTCTACTTAAGACAATGCCTAAAGGTCAATTCTTCCTACTGTACAGCTTTTACTTTGAGTTTCTTAAAAATTAGATGTGTTCTCCCCTCTTCCCCAGAGTAATTGCCTGAAGGGCATATATAAATTATTATAATATATTATTTACAGTGTATGGAGCTACATCACTTTGTGTATGCAGGAAAACACAGGTGATGTCAAGAGTTAGGTGATGCTTTTGGCCACAGGCCTGTAAAAAGGAGGTATCAATGTATCCAAGATAGTTCTGAAAGGAAGTATGCAAAAATGAGCAGCTAAATGGAAGGCAGTACTTGTATTTAGGGTCTGACACAGCCAGTTCTTTTACTGCATGGCGCACTGTGAAATACATGGGCAATAATATAGAGGGGTTGCTTGCAGATTTAGCATTGGGCAACTGGGGGAGAATCTCACTGGAGCAGGGCCCAAGTGGTTTAGAGGTGAATGGAATTAACGAGTTTTTTGGTAGAAATGTGGCTGAGACATCAGGTGTTTCTTAAGCTGGAACTTGAAGGCTAAGACTGGCCCATCCTCAGAAGTGAGAAAGAGCAGCCATGCTACGATGCCGGACTGTCTGCCCAGTGTACAGTGTTACGTAAGCATGCAGCAGATGGATGCCGTTGCTTACGTGAAGCTTGGTTTTTCAGAGGCCTGCAGCAGCCTAATCCCTCACTGGAGGTAGTCCTTCGTGTTTTCTAGGATCAAGCTGTAACTCTGGAAAAGTGTTTTAAGTCTGAGAAGCTGAAGTCATAGGAGGCAGTGAAACCACAGTTGTCTTAATGAGGACTCGAGACAATCTGCATCCAAAGCGTCTTGTAAACTCAGGTAGGGATCATGTTCAGCCTGGTTGTGGGTCTTCAGGATGCTGCTTCTCTGTATGTTGGCATTTTACTTGGCGTAAGGGTTTTCTTAGTGTTTGTTTAAAATGACTGAGAGCCGTGATCAGAGAGGATGCTAGCACAGAATCAGTATTGCTGCCAAAACAGACACATAGATCCTTTTACACAAAGCTGGGGGGGCAGGAAGAATCAGCTATATCAGGGCGTAGACTAGGGCAGGAAATTTTTTTTCAGTATTTGTTACACACAATCTCAGATCACATTTTTGATAGTGGAACACATTTGCAAAACTAACCTGGTAGGTTACTTACCTACTGTGAACATCAGTAACCATGTTTTATCATAGGCATTTTTATTATGTCTCACTGCAGCTGAACTGGCTAGATTTTTCCAAAACAGATTTTGTATTCCTTGTATAAAACTGTAAATACAGAGAAATGCAGCAGAGCTCTTCCTCCAGATTTTCTTGCAGGGCCATGCTGGAGAAAGTTAGGGGCTAAGCAAACAAGCAGCGAAGCTAAGTGCCTATATGCATGATGGCAATAGGATGGAAGGATGCTTCCACTTCTGTCTTCACCCCACGGTTCTATGCACTGAACAGAAGGCCTTTCTCCTTGACCTTTCTCTGGTGCCTCCTCAAAATGGCTCGGGAGCACGAAGGGCCTGGGAGATGGCCAGCAGCTGTAGTGGACCTGTTGAATGGCCATTGCAGACACAGTTTGATCTGCCAGTCTGCTATTAACATCTCCCTGAGCATAAATAGTAAGTATATTTGTGCAAATCTCTGGAAAGGGAATCCACCTCTCGTGTAAGTAAATGCCATTTTTTTTAATAATTAGGACCTGTATTTACTAAAAAAATCAGTACATTAACTTCACGTGTACATAGTGCGTATATTCATTTTACTTCTAGTGACCTAATATAGTACATCCAGTAAGATTTGTAAAAATGTAAATTAGTGTAAGTGAATAAAGTAATACCTACTTACATTATTTTTCAGATTGCAATATGCCTTCTTTTATTTAGACTTCAGTCCATGTTAATTGTGTATATATTCCGTCTTACTCTAAATTGCACCTTTTGTGATGTGTATTTATATACAGTGTGCAAAAACACTTGTGAAATTTAGATTACAGTTGTAATTATGTATGATGGCATTGCTTGAGAATATTTTGCTTGTAAAGATTTTGAAGGTGCAATCAATTCTTCTATTTTGTTTTGAACAAGCTTTCTCAAATATTAAGCTTGGATTCCTCTCTCCCCTCTCCCTGGTGTAGAATGTGTGAATTGGTTTTTTGTACTTCCTTAGCCATTTGCATCAAATTGCTGGACAAGATTTAGAGTCAAGTTCATCCAGTTACATAAAAATAATTGAGAATGGGGCAAGGGTTCATTTTCTAGTTCTGTTTACATCTGAAAGTAGAAAAAATAAATTTATATTTACTAGACCTATTCAAAGAATACACTTTTCTATGTTGTACAAATAAAACAGTCAGATAAATCACAAAGAAAAATAAACATTTATACTATTCTGTAAATATGATTTTTTTGCACTCCTTTCCTTTAGCAGTGACAAATATACACAGAAGGTTTTCCTTGAAATATCAAAATAAATCTGTTAACACCGGAACCACTTCTTATGCATGTACTGGCTTAGATTTTCAGTAGGAGATTGAATCCTACCAGAGATAAACACTTGATTACTGGTGTAGTGTCATGTATAGCAATTTGTGGCACACTGTGGCACAGTTCATAAAGGGCCAAAACGTATCAACCAATCCACCACCAGATAATTTGACCCCACATGATAATTTCTTAATTTCTTTTAAACTCTTTAATGAGAAAGCATAGTTGTTTGGGGTTTTTTTTCTCATATGCATTGGCTGGACATGAGCTAGGCTCCGACTGAGCAGGAAAAAGTGCAACACCATTCTACGGCGTCCTTGAAGACACCAGGGCGTTACACAGAGCTTGTTTAAGATCCCAGGCAAAACCTTGTGGCAAGGTTTTTTAAAGAGCCTAACACTGCTTGTTAGATGCAATGCACTGTTGTCTTGTGGCATTTGTCTCTTTTTTTTATGGATCTTTGCAGTTTTCCCCCCTAGTGCACCAGCTGCCACAAGAGAAGATTGTCAGTAACTTTAGGCTGCAGCAGAGGCCTGAGAGAAGGAAAGAGGGGCTCAGTGACTTAGCGGTAGGTTTGCATGGACCTCATGGAGGGCATCATGTTAGCAAGAGTGAGGGTGTTTTAGAGCCATGGTGAGCATCGGAGCAAGGAGACGCTGGGAGGAGAAAGCAGTGTCCAAAAGACACTGGGAAAAGTAGTGATGCAGAAAATCACTTGGCTTCAGTTGTGGAGTTATGAATGCTGAAAAATTCCACTGAAACATGACAGCTCTTGTTGTGTGAGTACAGCCAACAGTATCTGGTGTGCAACAGCAGGTTTGTATTTTCAGAAAATAATGGCAATTGGCACACGGTGCCTAGAATAACTGTCAGGCTTTCTTTGTGGATAGCTTTGTCAGTTAGGCAACTGTGACACTTTTTTCTAATAATGTGCCTTTGCTCAAAGTCATCCTACCGTGCCCTGTAAAACGTCCTCAACATCTCTTGAAAACCTCTGTCATCAATATTTTAGTGAATTACAAAAGGACACGAGCTGTAGTCATCATTGCTAAAGGCAGGTCAGACACAGGAATGCAGAGAGCCTGTCGGCACAGCGGTTCCCAGTTTAGCCACCAGCCCAGCCCTAACCCTCGATGTCAATTCACCAATGGGCAGCAACTGCACAAAACCCATGAAAAATTCAGAGATGAGCCCCTGTGTGCAGCATGCCTGCCATGTTCATGACTTCACCCCAGCAGCCAGGAGCTCATGCACATCTTGGAGCAAAAGCTTCCCATTTGGGAGGAGACTCGGTATGAATCAAGCAAGACAACGTCCCTCAGATGTAAACAGGAAGTGACAGCAAGCTTATGTCCAGCTGAAAGAAACATCCAGCAAGGAAGTGCCTATTCCCTACAGCTCAGCTCATACTGAGGCTGGAAGTTTAGGCAATGCAAATGTTACCACATTATGAAAGTGCAACCAATATAACAGTCTGATTTCAGCAGCATCTTGCTAATTGTCCTAAAAATTTCATATGACTGCAAAAAAGTCTGTAAGTTTTGGTTTGCTGCTCCCAGCAGAGAATGCAGGAAGTTCTGTGGTGCTGCTACTCTCAAAGCAGAGCTTGAGGAATTGAGTGCAGCAGCTCTGCTCCCACCGTGTAGGGGTGGGAGTAGGACTAAGGGGGGAGGAAGAACCGAAATCAACCAGTTATCAAGTCACTGGTAGGCAGAGTGGCACCTTGAATATTCCTGCCCTGGGAAATGGTATATCACCATTTTTCATCCCATCTCTAACGTGGAGATCAAAAGTAACTGAACAGCCAGAGCTTTGTGGGAAATAGTTGCCTTCCATACCTATGTATGGAGCTGCCCTCCTGCATTGCAAAGCGAAGCTATTTAGCTGCAGTTATGCCAAACTTAGCTATTTCACGTAAAGTACCGCATCCCAAGGCACCTTCCATGCCACCTGAAGCTTGTCCTACTTGGTGGCATCAAATCTGTGGTTCAAGTCATCAGTGGAAACGTCTGTAAAGGAGACTTCTTCATGCCCTGGGCTGCAGGACTGCTGGCTCTGGGAGGATGGGATCATGTGGCAGAGTTGAGTGGGTGACCTGATGAGGCCACGTTATGGGACTCGAAGTGCTTGCCTTACTGCAGCACATCCATATGCTGGTGCCTGGAGCTCCTGCCTGGAGCAGGGGTGTCAACGCCCCTGAGTGCAACAGCCTGTGTTGCCCTCTCACCTTGAGGGACAACAGCCTCTCTGCTTACTATCTACTAGTCCACTTGTAAAACATGGGGCTTTAGGGGCAGTGACATTCAAATACAACTTGAGTATCATTTTCTTTTCATGTTTTTATATTCCTTTGTAAGTAAAAGCTGTGCAAGCTTTCTTGCCTTCAGCTTTTTAAAGCAGATCTGCTTTGGTGAAATCAAATTGCCAGCACACATGATCCCCATGCCGAAGATGCATCAATTTTCTCATGGCAAGAGGACTCACAGCACTAAGCCACTCAGCACCTCCATGGGATACACTGCAGTATCCCCTACCACCTTCCCAGGCATCTTGGCAATCATTGCTCATCTTGACCTGCCACGTGCATCTCATAAAATATGCAGCTAGTTTGCAGGATTGCTCGACAGAACACATGTTCAGATTAACTTCCTTGATCAGCCAAATTCTGATGAGATGGCTTGCATTACCCAAGACATCATTGCTTACAACCACCAGTTTTACCAGCCAAATCATAGGAAGACACCACATCATTTCCTTGCATCCGTTGCCTAGATGTGTGGCCATTACCAAGCCCCAGTAGGGAACAACCATCCTTTGAAAAGCAATGAGTACACACTGTTGGGTTTGGCTTGATTGACAGCTACCCAGTTGTGATGAAAACATGTTTTCCCTTCAGTCTCTTCAAGCTGTGCCTTCCACAATGGTATTTCAAGTTCAGGTACTGGCCATGGTTTGTTCTGATATTTAAGTAACGTTGTGTTATTTCCTTTATTAAAATTATGTAGTGATTGTTGACACAAAACTCCCCATCAGAAAAATGGTTCGTGACAGTGGGGAAGAGGGGACTTTCTCCCAGAAGCTCCTGGAGGACTTTCAGTTCTAGAGACAAATGCCATAGCTTGGTGTTTTTGCTAACTCCTACTTTGCCATACCGGTTTAGAACTTGTTCCAAAATGCTTGTTATGTGGTACACGCTTGTTGAGGGCAGACTCACTCCACCTAACTTTTTTATGTAGAGCACTGACCTGCATCTCAGCCTGGTCTCATCTGCCTCAAAGAGGGAAGCAAGACAAGTCTCGCATTGCAAGTCAGAGGCCAGTTGCTCAGCAATGAAGCCTGCAGTGCAGGTGACGCTCTGTGTGTGCAGTGACAGGTCTGTCAGTGCATTACTCAGTGCAGAGGTGTGCAAAAGAAGGCCTGCACAATAGGGGTATTTTGTTGCCAGCATCCTCCCACAAGCTGGGTTATACTGAGCACGAACACTGCCAAGAGTCAGATCTCTCCTACACGATAGATTTATGTCCAAGCAGCTTGTAGTGCCTGGGCCACCACTGTCAGGTGAGCCCGGTGCCAGACTGCAGCTGGCCAGCACCTTGTGATAAGTGGCCTGGAACACAGAGCAGGTGGGGCTCCCACTGCTGCCACAGGCTTGCTGGAGGGCCCTGAGAAACAACTCCAGTGGGTCAAGGCTGAAGGCACGGGTCAGGAGGTGGTGGGAAGGAGCGCCTTCTGGGCACATGTAGTTGGTGTAAAGCCACTTGAGGCTTTCAGCATTGAGCAAGAAACTCAGAAATCCTAGTTTGCGTTTGCTCTTAAGAATATATCTACCCATAGAGTCTGTTAACATGACAAAGAAGCTCTTGGCTTCATCAAAGAGGTGGCTTATCTTGGTGTAATTCCCAGCTAGCAAAGGCCCTTTCAGTCCCCTTCTATAGGGACCTCTGCCATGAAATACATCGCACAGAGAGCTCATCAAACGCATAAACTTGACAGTACCACTGCAGTTCTGAAATGAGGCCAGGCCCAGCTTCTGAAGGTGTTCCAGCGCATCAGCAACACCCTCGCTGAACAATGGGGTGGCAAGGTTGACTTTGAGGTGGTAACTCTCCTTACTCTCAGGTCTGCCTGACTTGGGACTGCATGGCTCTAATACCCTCTGCTCCCGCAAAGCTGCCAGCTCCACCACATGCTGCCACTGCACGGTGTCACTGTGCCACTCCATCTTCTGGAAGCACTGCAGAGCATTCCTTATCAGCTGGAGCGTATGGCAAATGTCAAAGAAGTATGTGATGCTGTGAGCAGAACCAGGTGGATGCCGGAAAGTGCACTGAATTCTTTCGGGATCTATCCTGATACCCAGAGCCCTGGCAGTCTCAGCACCGTTAGCAGTAGCGCCTGATGTCACAGCCAGCACCGTGATGCCAATGTTGTTCAGTTTATTGATGGTTTGACGAAGCAGCTGAGCATGTAAGTGGCCAGTTGTGCTGTTCACGAAGAAGTAGCCAAGTGGAGCTGTCCAGGGGCTTGAGATGCCAACTGCCATGAGGATTATTGCCTCTGAGGCCAGCGGAGCTTCATCAGCATCAAGGACACCTACTCCCAAGTTAACAAAGCCTGTCATGCGCTGGGTCTGCGGGTCCCACTCCTGCTGCTTCTGCAGGGGCATGTCTTGTACCATCAGGGCACAGTAGCGGTAGGCCTCTTCCCCTCTCTCCACCTTTTCCTGAAGGCGGAGAAAAATGCTGTTGCTGAAGCCTGGAGCAACCCCATTATTAGAAAGCCAACTGGAAAGAAAGGGAAGAGGAGATTAGGAGATGTAATTCTGAGAAAACTGAAGCAACAGTCAGTACCTTTTACTACTTAGGACTTGGTAAGCCATGTCTGGGCTGTAGAGCACGCTAAGACACAGAGTACACAGCAAGCAGCCCTGCCTTTCTTAATGCATAGTCTGAGTTTCTTTTTTCACACCACAGTGATGAGAAGTCAAGTAAAAGTACTGACCATGAATGGAAGTAACAAAGCAGCTTCCTGCCTCTCCAGTGTAGGAGATCAGGACGACAGGAGAAAAAAAAAGTGTAAATCAGGCCAGGCACAGGGCCATAAACACCAGGCTGCTGGCCTTCCCAACTGACATTCTGCACACAGTAAATTGTAATCTAGTTTGGAAAATGTGAAAGCTTTGGCAACCCATTTGGAATGCTACTCTCCTCAATACACTCTGTCCACTACCTCCTGGCATCCCTCTGAGCAGATTCTCTGCAGGAAGCTGTGTGAAACCCCCACAGGCTGGCACGGACAATGTGTATTTGTCGGGCGTCCTCCCAATTGCGCTACAGGAGTTTGATACTCAAAACCTAAAGGGGGAGAGTTTCGTGAGGTTTTGTTTTGTGTCCTTTTACAACTTCACTTCTTGCTAGTGGATCTGATAGGACTTTGGGTAGTAAATTCAGAGCCTACATAACTACTTGCAATGGGTTACACAACTGAGTTATGTGATCTAGAAATATCTCCTTTCTGTAACTTCGAGATTTACCATAACTTGTCAAGATTTACTAACTTCCCCAGTAAACAGTAAAACACATATAGACTCTACTGCACCTAAGGCCCTGAAATGTAGCTTTTTTCACACCCGTACTTAGCAAACTCCACACTTACTCTAAAATTATTACTGTGAGAAAAGTATTATTCTCATGTTATGACCCACATGCATGAACACATACCAGCTTTGAGGTGAGGGGTATCAATATTTCTTGTCATTTGCTTCTGACTCTGCTTCTGACATAACACAGGGAAAAATAACTACTGCTGAATGTTTTCAGGACAGATCTGTTATACCTATTTCTAGAAGAGTACCTGGAAATACATTCCAAATGAATGAAAGAATAAATAAATAAAAACTTGCTCTGTCAGGCTGTAAGGATGAGGGAGGGGAAAAATCTTCCGTAGAGAATCATAAGCCTTAATATGGTAGAGGTGGAGAATACAAACAAATTGCCTCATTTCTGGTGAGTATTCTGCCATCTGTCTCCAGCTGTGCAACTTGCAAGGCAAATCTGCTCAAGAAAACAAGAGGTCAGCTTTAGTGAAGTAAATAAATAGCTGATAACTTAACAGAGGGATGCATAATACAAACATATTGCAGAATACAAGTCAACAGGGAAGCCTCTGGAACCACTTAGTCCTGTAGTCTGGTGTGATGTTACAACAGTTCAGCAATATGATCACTGTGCCTCACTTCTTCCCAGGCACAGGCAGTGTGTGCTCCACCACGCTGTCTGAGGCTGAGTCCCCAACACATCTTTTCATCTCTAATGTCGTTCCACAGTTTTGACTAAAGACTCTTGTATGTGGGTGCTGCTTAAAAACTGACATAACAGAGAGAAGCCATTAATTTATGGTTGACTTTGCAATGTGAAATGGCTTCTTATTGTTGACAACAGCTTGCTTCTGGACAGCACAAAAGACAAGGACTTCCTAGTTAAATACATGCTATTCTTGAGTCAACTGTCAGCTGTTTGATTTAACAGCCTTGGTTAGAGGTCTGACCTGAGCACCGTAGCAAGCGCTCAGGGAGATTTTCATTCTTCGCCGGATTGGTTGCGGCATTCCAAACCTACAAATCGCAATGCGTTTGTGTTACAGCATTGGACCTAGGAGTTTTAATGGTCAATGATTACCGAAACAAATAAAACGGGGGTGACAGACAGACCCTGACGCACTGTGCCTTAGCAAAACGCCTCCCCAGCAGTACCTGAAAACTGAGCCTGCACCAAACTCAAGATTTCCTCAGAAAGCTGCTGCTTCTCCACCAGCTCGCGGAGGATGCTTGTCACCGTTCTGGGC
>NW_009735502.1:0-1549 GCF_000703405.1 Apaloderma vittatum | reverse complement strand
TGCCTCATTCCCTTTTCCTTCCCATTTCGGGAGGGGAAGAGGAGGTTAGAGAGCGTCTCTCCGTGTTAGAGGCCGGCCCAGCCCTAACCCACGACACAGGGCAATAAAAAAGAATACACTCCCAGACAGGTCAAGTACACGAAAACAAATGTAATTAGAAACAAACAGCAGCCACTTAAATAAAGAACCGAACAATGAAGTAGGAGAAAACACACTTTTAAATAGAGGAGCAGCAGCATTGTATTAGGAATACTTAATTCCCATATAATCCTCTTCCAGCACAGACCAGAATATGGACAATCCCAAAATGTGCTAGTAAAAGTTGCAATCAGGACAGGTGATGACTGTGGTATGACGAAGAAGTTGAACTGTGCACAGAACCCACTCAAAAGCTAACTCTCATCCACGTTCAATACATGAACAACCACGACTGTTCCTAGATTAACTATCTATTAATACAACTTCAGGGAAAATTTTGATGTATAAAAAGCCTTAAAAATGAAATGTTTGGAAATTTGAAATTCTAATTCTCTGTTACACTGAGAATACAGTATGAAAGTTTCATAATCTCCTCCAGCACACAAAACCCAGAAAGAGGAGCACTGGCTTCCTTCTGGGATGTGATGGTGTCTAAATATTTCCATTTGAAAGGGCTGTTTAAAAAAACAGAACAGAGGAAAAAACAAAACCAAAGACTTGTGCTGTGGCACTAAAGCATGTTATGAAACATATATTACCCAAATAATTTTGTACCACTGAGGCTCTTTTGGCTCACTAGCACTTGACTATTTGACATATCTTGCACTTTCAAATCTGGTAAACTCATGCAAATAAGATTTAAAAATGGTCTTAAGTCTACAGTGTTGGTAGCAAGGGCCCGGCAGCCGGAAGATCTCGCGCTGTACGGAAAGATAAGGGCATCTCCTCCCTATAGCTAATAGCATATAGCTTCTAACGTAAGCAGACGAAAGTTACGTTGTAAATCAAGGCTATATAACACTGTGTTGCATACTAATAAACGCCATTTTGCCATCCACCACATTGGTGTCAGTGTGCTGATGGCCCGAGTGACCCGGAGTTGGTCGCCGTATCATTCCTTGAACCAGGTCGTTACGCCTCGATAGGCAACAAGTGGTGCCGAAACCCGGGAACCCACAGGGAGGAACCCGGGGGAGGTTTTTTAGACTTAGCGGAACGGCAGCCGGAGCGGCAGGACCAGCCCGGCGGGGGAGGTCAGAGAAGGACGCTCCAAGACCAGGGACCGAGCCCTGGTGAAGGTCGTTATCCCCAGGACCCACGGCGAGGATTGAAGCCTGCGTGAAGGTCGAGTCCAGGACCAGCGAGGAGGATGGATGCTCTCGTTAAGGTCGTATCCCAATTGCATAAGCAGTGGGGGATTAATTGTAAGCCCAAAGTTCCGAGGTTTTGGGGGTTTGGGGTCATGCCCCAGCCAGTAGATATCCTCCACCCCGAGGTGTGGAGTAAATGTACTAACGCGTTAGCTGAGGAGACAATGTTCTCCGGTAGTGGGAAATATCTTAAATCGTGG
>NW_009735501.1:0-5052 GCF_000703405.1 Apaloderma vittatum | reverse complement strand
AAGCCCAACCCGGGGGCTTTGCTTGCCCCGGCCGGGGTGCTGTCGAGCGTTTGCTTTAGGCTGCTCCTAACTTAGCATAGCCGCAAGAAACTGCGGCAGAGGGAGGCTGGTAGGAAGTTTTTGGACCTTTTCTTCTGCCGCACGCTCCGCGTTGGTGCGGTCTCGTTACTTGCGCGCCAGAAGCCGGCGATTAATCTTCAGTGCGCCCAGAATGCGCTTGTAAATCAAAATGCCTATTTGTCAAGGTATGTCGTGTTTTGTGACTGAAGGTGATGGAGGGGCCCTGTGAATCTTCGGGAAGTGGTAATCTCTAGCACGGGGGTACGGTGCTGTTGATTGATGGGCTTGGTCACTTGTAGTGGACTGATGTGGACTCTGATTTACTAGTCGGTAACAGCACTTGATTCTGTTGGTGATGTCGTTCAGAAACATAGTGTTTGGCTACTTGATTTAAGACCCTGATGAATGTAAATTACAGAAAGCGTTTCTGTTTAGAAGGCTTTTGTGGATAAAACCAGAGGTCTGTCTAGCGTTCTGGGTCTGACAGCGCAAAAAGCGGTGCCTGGGTGTAGGTGTTAAAACAAGTCAGGTACGTAAGGATAATTCTTTGGAAGGCTCACTTAGCATGCGATCATTTACAGCTTGGATGATTCCTAAGACAGAAATGGTGGCTTTATAGCCCTCGTTCATTTTTCCCTTCCACAAACTGCTCTTAATGCCCCTTGACCCTGTGTAAACTTTAAGCATCTGCAACGTGCTGTGGCAAGGAATTTTGTAGCTTTAACTTTACACTGTCAAACATCACATCCTTTTATTTTGGACTTTTTCTTGGTAGCACTTACGTCTTGCATGACATAGTGCAGAACTGGCCCCTATTCCTCTCTGTCCCATTCATGCATTTATAAACTTCCAGTTTTCCTCAGTTGTCTCCTTTTCAGGCTGAAATACTCTATTCTGCTTCATTTAGAGCTTACCTTAGGAGAAGGGAAGGGAGTACAGCCATCGTTATTTTCTGAGAATGGATCGTTTTGGACGACAGGTTATAGTTAGTACGTTTAAAGCTATAGTCTCTGGGAATAACTCCTGGAGGCGGTCTACATTAATAAGACAGAGTGGTTACCATGTGATTGCCTACAGAGGACAAAATCACTATCTGACAACTAGTGAGATGCGTACAGTGTCACTTACTCCTGCTTTCTTTACCTGGCAAAGGCTGTATGTGCAGGGAGTGGATTTCTTTTAAAGGTTTTTAAAAGCACCCAAGAAAACCCCCAGCATTTTACTATTAGAGCAATATCATGTATTCATAATCTGCTTGTAAGTAGACTCTCTGGTTCATGTGTTGAAACTTTGCATTGTTAAGAAACAGTTTTGCAGTTATTTCAAAATAATGAATCCATCACAGTAAATACAACCTAAGGGCCTTGATTGTCTTCCCGCAACCTACTACCCTGCTTGGCTTCAGCTGAACTGCTCTTGACTGACACTTGTGCAATGAGGAGGAAAAAAAAAAAACAACAAAAAGGCAACTCAGGCCTCTGGGGTGGTTATATCTGTACTCACCTATGTTTGTGTGTGTGCATTTCTGACCTAGCAATCCTTCCTGTGGGTCCATACACTGAATGCTCTGGCTTTGAGTTAGCACTCAAGTACATGCTTAATTTTAAGGATATGTGTGGGTCCATTTTAATTAGTGCACTTATGTAATTAAAGTGATGCATGTGCTGAGGTCTTAGCTGTGGTGAGGCCAGAACACTCATCGCTTTGCAGAATCAAGCCCTCAGGTCTAGAAACTCTCTTTTAAAGAGCTTTGGTTGGTAATGATGTAAACTGACAGATTCACAAAGGCTGTTCCCAGTGTCTCGTCTTTCTTGCCTGTTTCTGTCATTCTTCTCTGTGTATTGTTTCCTAGAAAACAAGAGCTTCAATAAGCAAGACATAATATCTGTTGCCAGGTGCAAGGAAACAATGAGAGGAAGTCTGATGCTTAGGTGGGAAGTGATGTGTTACTACTCCCAAGAAACAAGATTGACTTTTTTTTTGTTAAATGAATGTTTATGAGCTGCTCTGTTTCTTAAGCACTGATCGCTTGCCATTGACTACAAAGCACCTACCTAGACTGTAAATCCTGTGGGGAAGGAACTGCTTTGCTTTGCCTTCTGAACACAATACCTGATGCAGTGTGCTGAGGAGAGCGAAGGGGTGTCTCTGGGGTCAGCCTAAACGCCTCTGCTAGTAATGGCCACCGCAAGTAGTTTACAGCCTTCAGATAGAATATGGAATAGGCCAGCAAAGTCTCTCTACAAACTTGTGACAGGTATTTTCTACTAACAGGGTAGTTTGCAAGGGTAGAATAAAGCAACATGGTTATCTTGGTTGTCATTACTGTACTTAAGGAGTCGGTGAGGATTTAGAGATGTATCAGCATTTGGCTCGTACATGCTAAAACAATCTAGATCGTTATTCTCCAAATACTGCAAATATTGAACAGAAACAAATTTATAAAATTTATTGGTGGTACCCTGTAAAACAAACTATAAAATATCTCAGACTTATTGCCATTTGGCTTTTTGTTCCTTTTCAGAACATGCAAACTCCTATTTTTAAATTATTTTGAACAAACTGAAGATGTTGCCACTGATAGGCAAAACTTGAAAGGGAAATGATAAGAAAACACTGCAGTTTGGTCTAAAGTTCACGTGTCAAACTGTTTTCTTGACCAGTAGTCACTTCAGACCAAGCTTGCTTCTTATGAGCCTTTTCTTTGTGCCATTTTGTATCTAACTGAGGTAGCAAAAATGTAAGAGGGTTATATGATAAGGTTTTCAGAAAGTCTACAAATTGTAACATTCTGATGATATCTATGAGTCTTATAATGCTTTACATCAACAACCTTATTATTCCGAGTCTGTGAAATGAGGAGAGACTTATCTATCACAGCTTCTATAGGGACTGGACTCCTTTGTAGTAAGGAAATGATTCTGAGGTAATGAAAATATTTTATAAAGTAGTGTTTGATTGCATTATGCCAGGTTTTTCATGCATTGCACTACCAAGTTTACTTTTCTCTGCTTAAAATGTCAACACCTCATCAAGCTTTAAAGAAACTCCTAAGTGATCAATTATTCTTTATGATCAGTCTGGACTGTGCCACGTGTGCACACCCACATGCGAGTGCCTGAAAAGGGTGCACAAAGAGATGTGTGCATCCCCCTGTCTCTGGTATACAGGGAACATGCTTTAATTGCTTTTATGCACAGAATGTGTTGTAAGATTTTGATAAGAAGCCAGACACAGAGGAACTTCTTTTCTTAGGCATTGCATCTCAAGGCTGCAATCTCTTCTAGCCAAGGGGACTGCCATTGCTCCAGCCTTTCTCTTCACAGGGTCGCTAACAGGAGCTGTATTCTCAGCCCAGCCGCCTGCTTTTCTGCCACTTGTCAGAGCAAATGTCTTGGAGGCCTCCAAACCTATGTCAAATTTGGTTATAATTGGCCAATAGGCTCAAAACTTATTAGAGAGGGTCTGGCAGACATGTTTATCTGCAGATAAGCAAGTCTAAACATTTCCTTGGGAAAGTAGGCTGAAGGAGTTATTTTCTCTTTGAGGCGGGATGTAAAGCAAGTCCTCATCTGGTGGTGCAGTGGCTGGCTTGGGAGGGTGTTTGCATGAAAGTCGCGATTACGATTTTGAGCCCTATACAACTGGTATTTGAGGTCATCTGTGATGGCTTGCAAGACTGCAGATACAGGTCCACAGATCTTGCAGAGTTTGAGGAAATGGGCATAAACCTCTGAATGTAGTGATGAGGCTGGGGTAGCAATGTGGGTGTGGGGAGAGCATCCTTGAACATAAGGTTTCTCCAGCAGCGAGTGAGCTGTAGTATGCAGGGACCTTCATGTACACAGGTCTCAAAGCTTCTTCCCCTGAATTTGTTACACATTGCAAGTTAATTTGGTGCTAAAGTCAAAATGCATTGCTACAGACATCTGTACTTTGACATAATTAAGCCAAAGGCTGTAGTTTCACAGACTAGGATGAATAAAGGCATGTATTTAAAATGTGCACTCTTTAAAACTACCACTTATTTCCTAACGCAAACATAACTGTTTCTGTTTCTCTGGAACAAAAGCAAATATTGTTTGGTGTTCAGAGAAATTTCACATGTAAAGCTTAAAATACAAAATGGGTTGTATGTAAGAAATATTTATAAAGCAGCCACTTAAAAAGTTTTCAAAAGGTTAAGTTATTCAAGACTTATTGCCTGAAGCTACAAATTTATTTGCTCATGCATAACTTCACTGAGGAATACTTACGTGAATAAAATTACACACTTGCACGTTTGTAGAATCAAGGCCATAATTAGCTCTAGGTTAATTTCCTCCCCTTTCTAATTAAAAGCACACAGGTCAATTAAGGATCAAATGAGACATTACCTTTGTGATTATCTTCCTTGGCAGGAATAGCTATTCTGATAAATGTTTCAGTATAATCTGACCTTTTTCCCAACCCTTTCCTTTATCTTTACCGATTTTGGCCAAGAGAAAACAGTTGTATTTAAAACAAGGTGAAGTGATGAAGCACATATTTTGGGCACACTTTTATTTTACAGAAAAAAAACCCCATGGTGAGTGAAATAGTAGATTTATTTATCTTGGGTTGATAATGTATATATGAACAGAGTGAGGCCAGTTTGTTTTTGTCTCTCTTAAGTACACAATTACAGCTTTGTTTGTAACCAGATGGTTAAGTTCAATTTTCTTCTCGTGTCTACCAGTTTCTCTCTTCCTCACTGGAAGTGATGGTGAAACGATATCCACAAATGTACATCTAGAATACGGTGCAGAGGAGGATATAGAGGTACATACAGCCTAAAACTTTGCTAGTCAGATTTGCTTCCAAGCCTGTTGATTGTAGGCTTTGTACGTACATGAGGGGATTTGAACAAGGCAAAAAAAATTCCTGCTTCTGTGCCAGATGTGTTGCAAAGTCAGGACAGTGTAATGGAGATAAGGTTAATTAGCTATTTGCATTTGCTACTGAAGTTGGATG
>NW_009735500.1:0-10226 GCF_000703405.1 Apaloderma vittatum | reverse complement strand
CTGATAGGTTCAGCCTTGGCCAGCAGTGGGTCCACCTTTGGAGCCAGTTAGCATTGGCTCTGTCAGACTTACGGGAGACTTCTAGCCACTTCTTGCAGAAGCCATCCGTACAGCCCACCACAGAAATCAGGACAGGCAAACCTAATACAAAGGGCCTGACGAGGCTGAACGCTAATCGCTCCAGGCCTGAGGAATGGGGGGCTGCAGCAACCTAAACCCCGATTAAATTGCTCTGTAATTTGGGCTACATCTGCCCCATCCTCTCACTGAAAATGCAGTCCCTCTCCTCTCCCACAAGTGTGTTTCTTGAAGATCTTTCTTGGTGCTTTCATACAGGAGTGAATTTGAATACAACTGTGCCTGTGGTATTTACTCTTCCACTTTCCTGTGATATCTAAACTGGTTTATAAAATCAAGAGCTTCCCTTTTCCTAGACGTTGTATCTAAACTTACATTTTTAATACATTCTAAAGTATCATTTAAAAAAAAATTAAGTGAATTCACAGTGTCTTCATAACTGACATAATATTTTATGAATCACAGGCCATAAAATGCATAATGTTTAAGGACTACTTCTTAGCTGCCCTAAAACCATCCATGACATACAGGCATTTTAGGTGTCAAATTGGAAACTTGGGAGCCTTTTCCCATGGTAGCTTTGTCCTGCTCTTTTAGTTTTAGGAACATGTAACATTACATGGTCAGAGACCCCATTTCAGCTTCAAGTGGACACTGCTTTCACAATCCCTGTGCATTCAGCATTTCCTCATGAGCCTGTGGCCCTTTTTTTTTCCCCGAGTTGCAAAAGAATGATCAAATCTTTAAAACCATCCTCCAAAAGTGAGCTGGGAATCATTTTGCATTCAAATAAAGACAGTGCAGGCCTACAAAACAGTAATTGGTTTCCAGCACATTCCTCTGGTTCACAGGTGTCTGTAGTGGTACAGTGACAGAGCTAGAGTATGTGGCCAGTGACTTGAGGAACAGCAAGCCAGTGGTTGCCTTGATTTAAATATGCTGCTGTGCAACCATACTAGAAATTTATGTTCTGAAGTTACAGCAAACTGACAGACCAAGCGATCTGCTGCCAAACAGAAGTCCCATTTCTGCTTCCCTATTTCCAGGGTTCAAAGCAATGCGACATAATTTGTCCCTTGTCTTATTTCTAAAGATAAATATAGATTTGCCTTGTGCAGGATGTATCACAGACCACAGCAATAAACCGGTGTGCAACCATTTCTTTATTATGCTCCAGAAAGAATGAAGCACTCTTTGTTCCTGATAAATCCTGACTGCTGGGGTTGAATGAACGAATGAAGCTCTGGGCTGAGCATAGATCTGGGCTTTCACTGAGGACCATTAGTATTATTGCTGCACAGGTTCCAGAGGCAAACATCAGTTAACACGTGAATATAGAGTAAAAGTGATGGTACCTACATTGTTTCAGTCAATTCAAAGTATTCACATGTTTCTGGGAATGTGTGTAATTCTTCAGTCTCTTGGGTTTGATTTGGGGCCTGACTTGTTTATACAAAAACTGTGGGAAAATTTAAATTGTCTTCATCTTCTATTTAAAAGAAGACTTAGTGCCAAAACAGAATATCATCACCATTTTTGTATTGGTTGATAAGTATCTGAAGAACCATTGCATGTTATAAGATTACTAATACAAAATAGTAAAGATTCCAGAGTGAATATTGGCAAGTTTTCTAAGCAGAGACCATGGGAGGATATTTCTTCTTCATTTTGTTTCTCTGCCAAGGCAGTGATGCAGATTATCTTTGTACCACAAAGAACTTGCTGTTGTGTGCTGCATGCATGTGCACACAGGTAGATATGATTCATTAGCACCAGCCCTACCATTTTGTGTCCTTGGCTAGCGAAGTTTCTAGAGGTGGACATCAGTTTAGTCTTCAACGCATATTGAAAGCAATAGTACCCACATTTGATGCATGTGACTGAGAATTGAGCTAGTTGCTTCTTCTGGTTCAATTTGTAGATTGACAGAAAGAAGTTCAATCTTTCATGACCTCCCGGCTGTTCCAGAAGGAGCCTACTTAAGGAAGAACTGGTATTTGCTGTATTCTGAATTTATTCCTTAGACTTAACAGAGAGATTACTTCTTAAATAAAGGTAAATGTATGTATTTATCCACAACCACTGATCTTAGTGGTGCAACAGGTGGTAATAAGAAGCAACTAGAGAATCATTTGTGCCTCTGCAGCAATCCCAAGATAATCTTTATTTTACTGCTGTGCTTCACCACCTGTCACAAGGATTCAATTCTCAACTTCCACAAACATGGCAGATGATTTAGCTGTATCACAGTGTATGTTATTTATCTGGTAAACTTTATTTTTTGTGAGACAATATCAAAAAGTTTATTTCTGTTTAGTTAAATTTCTGTAAGTGTTGGCACTCAAGTCCTTTGTCTGTATATCCAAAAGTGGTTTTTTTGATTTTGTGAAATAATGGTCACTGTAACTACAGTTTCTAAACACTTATTTTCTGTGGCTACTTTCTCCTGGCTTAAAGGTAGTGCAGTTAATATAATCTGAAAAATAACCATTATCTCACTGTTGCTGATTGCTATGACAGGACATGGAAGTAATATTAGCTATCTTTTTTCCAGTGTAGTATTAATGCATCCTAAAATGCAAACGTTTTTCAGACAAAATACCTGATGCAAAATGCTGCAGCTCAATAAGGGAAACTGTCCAAAAGGTCAAAGCAGACTGAGAAGTAGAAACCCTATCGATTTGCAAAAAGGTGCACAAGACAGGATGGGCTGCTTTGGTTGATAATACACGTACTTCTGGCAAAATAAAACTTGAGGCTTTGCTGGATCTGTCTGCCCTTGATCCAGAGCTTTTGCTGACTGTCCAGGAGACACAAATGGGCATGGATGGAATTTCCTGTGGGATGCCATTACCTCACTCTTCTGAGAAATCTCTGTGTTTATTCATTAGAGATTGCTGGGGTTTTTTACTGATCCATAGGCTAAATAGATGGAAATGTTTCTTCAGGCCCTTTTCTTATGGATGGTGTTTTCATTATTTTAGTAAATTTGAGAGGCGGGAAAATGGCAAACAGAGTAAATAGATTTTCTTTTCCTATCGAGAGCTTAAAGTCTATCTGGAGATTTCTTTCATGAGATAAAGTTTCGGAAGTTATGCCAATTCTTTCATAATAATTTGAATTGCATTTGCATAAACATACTTTTACAGAATTGTCCAAAGGGCAACTCCAGATATTGTAAATTTCATAGTATTCAATTATATGGCTCTGAAACAGTAACATTACATCTCCTATACAAGTAAAGGTAATGGGAATAGCAATTTAAGTTCATGGCTTGTTCCTCAGTTGTCCTTTTGGTCCTGTAATATTTGCCATTCTCTGACACATAGCTATCTGTATGCAGTCTCTAGATCTGAAACAAGCTGATTTTTATCAAGCCACTTGGTAATTCTGACCACTTCATCTGACAATTTTAGTACTGCGCCATGGCAGCTGACCTATGTAAGTCAGGAATTCCTCTGTCACCGGCATACTGAAAAATATCTTGGAGCATTCTTTAGCACATGCCTGTTAAAGGTAAGAGAAGGAAACACTTGATTTTTATGTATTAAAAACGTAGTAACTGTTATGTGGAATTAGGGGGTGAGCTTTGCTTTCATTCTGTTTTTGTCAAGGGTTTGAAAGAAGCAGCTGTGTGGGCCTGTCATGGCATCAAGTCATTTCAGTGTGGAAAACATGCTATTGTCCTTACAGTGTTCTTCTTCGATCCGGAAGGAAATTTGTGATAGGTTCTTCCTGCAATCTGTTACAGTACTGTGAATGTAAGATTTTAGTGGGGCAAAACTATGAATTCCCTGTATCAAGCGGTTTTGTACAAAATACTTAGCAGCAGCAGCAGCGCGCAGTATGCTCTTGATGCTTTTATTTCAGCTCAAAGACTAGGATTTTCTCTTAGTGTGAGTACTGAAACATGGCAGTATGTTTTTCTTTATCATATTTAGTGTTGCATGGGCAGTAGATAATCCTCAATTCAAGCAGATAAGCCTGAAAGGGATTTCAGCTGCTTGTCTTTAGTGAAAAATCTTTTCTCCACCTGTTTTCTTTTTTTTTGTGATTGGCAGGGGGGTTTAATAAACAGTTTGTATTATCAGTACAACAGGAGGGTATTTTTTGTCTAGCATGACAGACATTCTGGCTGGCTGACCCGTCAGTTTGGTGCGAGATGCAGCAAGAAAAATAATAAATTCTGATCCTGGCAACAGTGTGATTATGAATCATTTTCATCCTGTGAAAAAATAATGTCCTTTGTAGGAAGCATCATTTCATAAGCAAAACCAGATTGTAGAAAACTGCTCCAACACAAACTTATGCTCTTAAATAGGCATTGCATCATCCAGGAAACTCACAACAGCAATCCTTTCCGATTAGAGACTAAGGTAGTCAGTCAATCAACTGCCTTTTGCGCAGAAATCTCTTTATCATATGCCTTGCCAAAGATTTAAGTCAAGAATACACTTCAAAACTTAGCATACAGTTTGCATAAATGATTCTTGTTCTGACAAAAGCCCTAAAATCTGTGAAACGAAGCATTCTCAGTCATCTTGGAGAAACTAGTGCCCTTTTTTTTTCCTGAGAGAGGAGTATCACTTTTGTCAGTTCTGTAGCCTAGGAAATGCAGAGCATATTGTGAATACTTTGTTGTATTCACAGTAATCCTCATATCTCATTCAGAGGTCATTAGAGCCTTTAGCTCTTGGTCTTTTCTGAGTAGCTTTTTGAAAGAATAAGGAGGAGAATAAAACGTTTTCTTCTACCTGAGTTAGCTGCACAGTTCAGAAAGGAGAAAAGTATAAGTGGTACCGATATTAACAGCTCACTACCCCGACCACCTCAGTAGTTGTCTTCAGTGCCTGGATTGTCTTTGCATCAATGGCTGACAGGTTTGAGTTCATTCTAAAACTAATATTTTAGACCAAGCATTCTTAGATACTTGCTTTTTTAAAACATTTTCACTTATCCATATTAAGAAGACATGCCATATTAAGCTCTTCTAGATTTTCAAAAGACTCCAAATTTTCCTTTCATTTACCTTTGTTAAAGCATAGGCAGAAATCTCTGGTGAAAGCAGACTAAGACAGGCTTTTACATTAGGAGCATTATAATGTACATTGCATAATGCCATTTGTGCTGATGTGATTTTGTTAGATGAGTAAAACTGAGGAGAGAGAAAGCCAAATTCATATCGAGTCAGAAACACTAATACTTAAGGGAATTGTTCTGTGCACTGCATATTAAAAGTATAAAAGATTTTTCATATAAAGAGTACTGCACATTGTAATATTTAGAACTCCCACTTACATGAGTAGTATTTTTCTATTTGTTGTAAGGAGAGACTTAACATTTTAAATAGTGGTATTGGAGAGGAGATGAATAAAGATCCTTCTGTAAGGTATTTCATTTGAGGAAGGCAAAAAGAAAGGAAACAGGTTTGGTGGTTTGAGGTTGTGGTTTTCTTCTCCTTGTTAGATGTTTGCAGATGAAATTGCATTACTGGAGCAAGCTATTTTAAAAACAAAACAAGTGCAATTCCTTTACTGCCCTGTCCACCAAGAAAGTGATTTTCTGTGTCTTTTTTTTTCCTCTACAAATTAAGCAAGATACCTTCTGTCAGGACCAAATCACTGGAATGGTACTTGAGTGCAACTACTCTGTTGCAAAACCAGCACCTACTCGCCACCCTGGGTAGCATATGATGCATAGGCTCATCCAATAAGCTGGTCAGGAAATGCAAATTCTAATCAGGTTTCTTTTCCTCTCTCACTGGAATGATTTATGATGTGCTTTCTAATATTAAAAAAGTATGGTCACAATAAAGAACAGCTCAGAGCCTCTTTATCATGTTGGTTATGAATTATACTACCAGCCAAAATTATGGCCCTAGGAATTCTTGCAAGGATCCTATCTATTTCAACAAAAGAAATTGCAGTTGCATCAAGAGCCAGGCTGCCCTGCCCACTGAACCCTCTTGATATTTCTGTATCTGAGTCAAGATTAGGAAGGGAGATGAAACAGGAAAAGTATAGAGGGGCCACCATGATGAAACTCATTCCTGTCTCTGTAGCCTGCTAGAATATGTCTAAAAGAGACTTCTGGATGATACAGTGTTACTAAAATATACAGAAAATAAAATTAGCTAAACTCAGGAGCTTGTGTGCTGTGGAGGACCACAGTGCAGGGACACAACATATAGTTGTTGTTTCTCCATTTGGTTTTTTGTGTACTCACAGTGAAGCCTGGGGACTTGCTGTTCTATACAAAATTCTTGAATATCCTCATGACCTGAACTGGAAGACAGGTCAGATCTTCCTAGTCTCTATCATAGTTCCTCTTAGAGGTGCTGAACTTGGCTCTGAGTGTATGCTCACTTGGCACTGTTTGTTTTCTTATCACTCTCTGAAGTTTCTCTCCCTGATTACCACTCACAGCTTACTATTCCTGCTAATTAGGTGATGATTTAATAATTGCAGGTGTTTGCTAATTAAAGTTAATCAAGAATGCACACTCGTAATTTTATTTCATTTCAAAGGAAGGAGATCACAGCCAACAAAAAGAAGGCATGAGGGAATGAGGCAGTGTGTGTGCATAATTTTCTTGAAAGCCATGTAAATGATTTTCAGAATTTTAAATGCTGTCGAGTCATAGAATCAGAGAATCATTTAGGTTGGAAAAGATCTTAAAGAGTCCAACCATTAACCTAGCAATGTGAAGTCCACCACTAAACCATGTCCCTAAGCACCATATCTGCATATTTTCTAAATACCTCCAGGGATGATGACTCCACCACTTCCCTGGGCAGTCTGTTCCAATGCTTGATAACCCTTTTGGTGAAGAAATTTTCCTCATATCCAATCTAAATTCATCATAGTGTAAGGAAGTCTGGGCTTTGCAGTTCTGCTGTGGGCATGGTCATGAGCAGCAGTGCCAAAGCAGGGAGCTGCAGTGAGGCTGCGAGTGTAAAAGGAGTGTGAGCTGGTGAAAGTGCAGAGCTGCAGCGCAGGAGGTCACCGTGTTACCTCCTGACTTAGATAACAGGTCATGAGTTATTTCGCTGTTCTGAAGGAAATAAATGGGTAAGGAGGTTCAATTTCACTTCCCACCTCTGAAATGGGCTGGCAGCGAGCCAGACAGAAGTATAGCATGGGAAAAAACTTATATGCAGCTGAACAGCTGTGGATTAGTTTCTTACACGTGAAGGCGGCCTGAAGTGCATTTAGCACCATAGCTACAGCCCTGCCACCTTTGCTGAACGTCGTGCTTTTCTCACCCCTTGGTGCATAGTGCCGAAGTGGGAGCCCCTTTCTCACCACCTTGGAACCGTCACGAAATGTTTGTAAGAGGTGTTTCATTTGAAAGTGAAATGTGCTAAAGAGCTTCAGAGTGCTCAGCTTCAGCAACAGCAGCGCAAGTGCTTTGCTGAGCAGTATCTTCCAAATTGCCGGTATGCATCATGGGCCCATTTATTTTTCATAGGCTTTGTGTTTCCCCCTCTCCTCCCGTTTGTTATAGCTCTTAGTAACATATCATTAGATTTGTACATCTGCTTGTACAGCTTGCATTCACTGCCCCAGCCCCGTGCTGTACTGCAGCCAGGTGCTGTTTTGGGACAGGAGGCAGGGTTAGAGATCATCTCTGGTACGCACTAGCTTTGCGTTGTGGAGCTGCTTCAGGATGAGTAACAACATGAAACTAATGGCATATGGGCTTTAAGCACAGGATCGGTCAGAGGAGCAGGAGGGCAACTAGTGAGCTTAATCCTGTGAAATTGCTGGATAGGCTTCATCCCTGGCTGCAGCTAATCCGTTGTAAAGTGCCTGAGCTGCTCCTACAGCACGTCCATTCAGATGCCTACCTCAAGCTGAATTTCACAAAATACACCTAAACAATGGCTCAGTGAGGAGAGAGGACAGAGATGAGAATAGGAAGAGGTTTTTCAAATTGTTTTGTGCTGCCTGTGTGTGATTAGTCGCTCTGTCACTTTGGTGATGCAGAACGGCCATAAACTGGTTTAACATGGGGTTTGTAGATTTACTGCTTCACCAGAGCAGTACGAAACAACTGGAGTGTAATGATATCCTGTTTGTTTAATTCTGTTTTGCATACTTGAGCTTTACAGCAACATTATTAATGGCTAAAACTTGAGAAACATTCATCTTTGTTTATAGCAGAAGCTGAAATATTTTGAGAAAAAAAAAAGATGTTTTCCTCTGATCTACTTCAACTTTTCAAATAAACTATATTTGAATTCTAAATCTCTTGAGACTCATTCCTCATTATCTTTTCTCAGGGTTGTGTGTGTGTGTGTGTCATTTCCCCAGTGCTGAGCTCCCTATGGGGCTAAGAGTCACTTTACCTATTCCTTAAATGTGAGGCAATAAAGAACAAATCCATTGAACAAATAGAAAGATAGAACAATGCAGTAAAAATGAAGTCATTACCATGTGCGGTTATAATTATTGCATGTTGTCTTCTTTTGTATCTCTGCTTTACCTTGAATATTTTCTTACATTCTTTGTTGTGTATTCATTGTGCTTAGCTGTAAATTAACTATGTACTGGACCATTTCTTCAGCAAATAGACTCTGCTGAAGATGGAGAAATTGGAGGTTAAGAGAATACATGCTGTGAGTCCTGCCAAAGACTGTTTCCACTGAGTTAAGAGGTGACTTTAGCAATTTAATCTGTTGAAATGAAATCTTAAATTGTGGTGAAAAGTATCAGCTGAATTCTTTATTAGCTCCTTAGAAAGCCTTGGTTCAGGGCTGGTCTCCTCTTGGGCCAAAGAGTTTGGCATTTTTGTTTGTATTATATTTATTGCTCTACTACTACTTATAGCAAGAAATGACAGCTTAATCTAAAGCATGTCTCTTCTTGATTGCATTTGAATAGTCACTTTCAAAGGCAGTAACTTTGCAAGCCAAAATTTGAAAGGTGGGCTTCACATATTTGTGTTAAAATGGAAAGACTTTCTCTCTACTCCTTACCAATTTATCGCAGTTATGTTCATTAATTTTCAGCCGTCTCAGAAGGGAAAACATAGACCATAAATACCTAAAACTGAAATGCTATGAAATTTAGTAAAATATGATTTCTTGTAATACCTCAAGTATTTTTTCCTTATAGACTGCTTCACCATCTTGATGAAATTCAAGGAAGGATCTGTATGTGTCATTTTTCTTACAACTTAGAAGCAGAGCCACTCTCCCTTTATTTCAAAAAAAGTCCACAGAGATTATCCTGCAATGTTATGAACCATTCTTCCATTCCCCAAAGACAACTCAATATACATCTGTTTCTCAAGGTCTGTCTACAAAACACAGCTACCAGCTCAGGAGCTCTTGTGTGGTGGATGCTTTTCTCCACTGCATCATGCTCCAGAATGCACAGAATGATGGATATCCAGTGTTTACAGAGGAAACAGATTAGAAGTCATATAGATCAAAAAAAGATAAAAATGCTCTTTGCTGGAGTTCAAGTCACACTGATTTTTTCAAAATAGCTAAAGAAAGTTGTACACTGCTTCTTTACCTGTTGATTTTTAAAGTGTGATTTTAAGTGAAATACAGCATATTCACAATGAAAAGATATTGAAGTTGAAATTTGAATTTAATGGCTTCGGGTGTCTGTGGTTAACCACTTGTTTATTAAGAGCAAATTCTAATGGGAAATTAACCCATTATTATATTCTGAGACTGAAAACAGTAATACCAGTTGCTTAATTAAACAGGTACCAATAAGTTCTATTTCCCATCTGAAATGTTTTCCCTAAATCATACTGTTGCAAACATCTGAAGTAAATCCACCCAGCAAATCCAATTTTTTCTTAAAACTTTCTCCTTCTCCTAAAAAAGGAAAGACATTCTACTGCCACGTCTTTTTTTTATTTGATTCTACTACTTAGAATGTCCTTAAAGTTAGCTTTAAAGAATGCACTATTTTGACTCATTAAAGACCCCCGGATGGCTTTGGAAGAATCCACACAGATTTTGACATTTGTGTGTATGTATGTATCACCGCCTTGCGGTTGCATGTCATCCGCTGCAAAGTCAGTGGTAATCATTTCAGAGTAAAGTTTATCAGTATGCTGCCGTGGACATGCAAAGTCCATTTATTTCTTTGAAGCTGTGTGGTGGTTTGGCCCTGGCCAGAGGC
>NW_009735499.1:0-7520 GCF_000703405.1 Apaloderma vittatum | reverse complement strand
AGGCTGCGCGGTGACCTCGGGGGTTTAATGTTCAGTCGCTGGACCTTGTCTTCAAGCGGGTTGTTCTGATGGGTGTGAAAGCATCGTGTGCTTGAGCCGGTTGTTTGGGTATTTTTCTTCTTTTTAAGCGGTTGAGAGCACATACGGAAACGTAGAGCGAGGCAAAGTGGCCTAAAATGGAAGGTTGGGTGACTTTGACTTTGCAGGCCTCCTCTCTGCTGTTCGGTAGGACTTGCAGCGCTGCAGCGCGGGGATTTAGCCAGAGTACATGATGCTTTTGTTCTAGTATGCATACACCTCTCGTTCCTGTTGAACAGGAATTGCAACACTTGAAACCTTCTGACTTTTTAAACGGCATGTCTGTGAGCTGTCTGGAGTATTATAGATCCTCTCGGACCTAGTGACCCAGCTAAGCATATGCCTCGCTTGGGCTGGAGTCTGAGATGTGATGGTCAGGTCCTGTGATAGGGAAGACTGGCGTCTAAACAAACTGCTACTTGAAACCCCATGGTTTGAGGTTTGCACCTGGATCACAGAGTTATTCCATGTGGTGGTAAAGGAACTTTTCTTATCCACATTGCTTTACAAGGAGCCATGCAGACTTCTGAGCCTGCTCAGGAGGGGTTGCATTTGGGTTTCTGCTTTGGAATGTGCTCTCTCATTCACAAGCTGAGATTTCCCATCTCGAGAGATTCAGATCAGGTTTCTTGGATCAAGGAATTGCGACTGTAGAAGGGCACTGGGTTTACTGAAAAATACCCTTCTCTTTCTCTTGCAGCACTGGCAGTACTAGTAATGCAAAAACTGAAATACCAAGTTTGTCATGGAGCCATACAGTTAGTGCCTGATTCTTTAAAGTCCAAGGATATCTAGCTTGGTTGTGTTGAAATATGAAAATATCTGAGGGTGACTGATGGGGAAAGCCTAAATCTTGTAATTACAAATAGCTGTTGTGTGTAGTGTATGTACTCAATTCAAGGTCTTGAATGAATGGCCTTGGCCTATTCTGAGGACTGTGAGATTGTAATAAATTTAAAAGGCAGCTTCTAAATTTGGTACATGCTGTTTTACAACCACAATTCAGCCAATGCGAGGTTGAAGTAAGTCTTCAGTTCTTGAGAAGCAAACCCTCAAAGTGTACTTGTCCTTAAAGCAAAAGGATAAGGTTGATATTAGTGGAAAACTAAAACCACTAATTCAAAGTGGAAGGAAAGACAACTTCGAAATACTTATCTGGGTGACTCTCCTGTTTCTTGTGTAAAGTCACTGCAGGTGATTCTCCTACCTTATTGCTCCACCAGAAATTAATACTGCATGAGATTTTTGGAGGAGATAGAGGTGGGTTATATCTTGAGTGTGTTGATCTCCTGTGGGGAAGAGTAAATGGTTTCTTCTCTCTCTCTTTTTCCGCTCCAAGAAAACAATGCTCTGACTAATGTGAAGAATAAAAGACAGCAGTAAGGTTTTTGTTTTGTTTGTTTTTAATCTTGGTAATACAGTTAATTGAAATGGGTAGACTCACAAAGATTAATGGTGCAAAATTTTTCAAATGTGACAGAGAGGGAGAGATTCTGGCCCAAGGGGATACATTGCCCAATGAATTGAGGTTCTGGTAGTCCGATGAATTGACTGTCTACTGTATCCTGCTTCCCTACTGTGCTAAATTACAAGTTCAGAGATGTTAAATATAACCAGCTGTAACTCCCTAGAAATCCTCAGAAATAAGAGGGGAGAGGGTTTGTTCATTGGTAAATGGTTTTGTATGGGAGTTCACAATGCAGCATGGCTCAGGGAAGGGCTACTGTATGCAGAGCAGTGACCTTTACAGGCAGTAGGCTGAACCCTGGCTGCAGAAGGGGGGAGTCTGCATTTCTGCAGGTCCCGCCTGACTCCTGAAATAAGGACACTTGATAACACATGGCTTCTGCTCTCTCTTGCTGCCTTTCATGTAGGGAGTTACTCATCTACAGAAAGTAAAATATGATAGTAAAATACTCCTTTTTTTGATTTAAATTGTAGTAGTATTGGTAGCTTGTCCACAACTGACTGAAAACAGCTTGCATTATTTTAGAAAGATTTAGAGGAAAAAAATGTATTGTTTGAGGTTGTATTTTTATTTTTGTTTGCTTTTGTAGCTGGACCTTTTAAGACTTAGAGCAAAGTGCATGAGGCCTTGTTTGCAGAAGGGAACTTCTGGCTTCTTTTTAATGAATTATTTGTTCTTAAACCCACAACTCCAAGCTTTTTAGTTTGATGGTGTGTGTGCCTTGCTTTGGAAACTTGGCCTCTGCAGTTGGGCTGTGTTAATAGCTTGGTGATGATGGATTAATTTCCTAGGAAAGCTGGAAGAAAATGCTTACTATCATTGACTTGGAGGAAATATGGGGATACCTTAATACCTGAGGTCAAGAGGTTGCTTTGTTTGTCATGTTCCTTCTTATGATGCTCGTTTTAGGAGGCCCCTTGGTGAACCAGTTGCTTCTTGTACATACTAACTGATCTGTCTAGTCTCATAGTGCTAAAGGTTATGTGTTGTGTTGTTTTTTTTTAAAATATCCTTCTGAATGTAAACACTCTGTGGTGTGATGCAGTGTGGTTTAGTGTGTCTGACCCAGATTCCCTTCGGCTAGGCTTCAGGTAACAGCAGAAAGAAACTCATTCTTGCAGAGTCTCAGGTGAGCTCTTGAAGCAAGTGTTAACTTGATGTTACATATTGGGCTTTCTGAATAGTAATTGCTTTTTCCTGGGAGGGGTAGAATAAGTTGATCTGATGTTGGTATGATGTTTGGGCTGTTAATGCTACAAGAAAGCTGCTGGTTTGTAGCAATTTTCCTCTGTAGGGTGACTTTTATCTAAACTGTGTTTGGCTTGAGGTTAAATTAACAGAGTAGTGCCATGGCATACCTACAAACCAAGGTTGCAGGGGTGCGATTCTAATGTATGGCAAGTTAGGCTGCAGTGCTGCAAGCATCCTCTCTGGTCTTTGAAGATGAGAAACTGAGAAGACTGTTTAGTGACAATGTTGTATATGTATAGGCATGGATTAAAGGAAACTTTAATCGATCACTGTCTCAAAGGTTTTATTAGGATGTATTGGTTTTCCATAATATAGAGGGTTACCAAGTGCTCCTGGGGGACTGTAATTGCACAAAAGGCATTGAGCAGGTTCTTGTCATGTGGTTCAGTTCCTGAACTTGAATAAACTCCAGTGACCTCATTGGTGTGTACTCAGATTACTTGTTGGGCACCATTTAGAGGCGAGAATCCAGGTGTTCCATTTGATTGCAAGAGGATTGCAGCCAGAAGCCTGACGACAGGGCTGTGACTTTCCTTGCAGATGGGGACAGAGCCTTGACACAGCAAGATCAGATATAATGTTCCTTAAAGGTTGCAGCAAGACTCTTAACCTGGAGTTTATGTAGTTAAGCACCATGGCCCAGCTGATGCTGCTGAATGTGGTTTATAGGCTGCTCCCCTCTGGTCCTGCCTTGTCCTAAATTAAGGAACAGAAACTGAACGAGCAGAGGCAACCTGAACCACTGCCTGATGCCCTGTGGTTGCTCACAACCAGACTGAGGAGCTGAAGGGGGATGTTGGAGGTGAGGGGCTGAACATTAAGGGCCTGCTGGTCCCTCACTCTGCATGGAATGGGTTCCTCACTAACAGCTTTTTAGTTCTTCCCTCTTTACTGTTGCAGGAAAGTGAATCTGTCAGCTACTGCTTTAAATAGAGGGTCTGTAGCTCTGGGGCCTGTCTGGCTGATCTAGGTGATTCTGGGTAAGATGTCTTTCAGTTGGGGGCAGGGGTAAGTGGAGGAGGAGGAGGGCAGAGTAGTGGATTAAAGAGTTCAGCAGTACTTGGCTTGTTCAGGAAACTCCTTTGTGATTAAGGAGAGACTGTTATGTGATATGTGACCTGACAGTCTGTACCACAGGAGGCATCTTGCTGTTGTATTCATGTTATACAAGACTTAAACCTGAGGAGTCTCCTTCAAGTCTCAATTGAGACTGTGCTCCTTTGCTATATCTTGAGAGTTGCTGTGGTTTCCATGCCGGTTATGGTTTGACTCTGTTGCAGGTGGTTGCAAGACCTCAGTCAAGTTATTCCCTTGACTGCAGGGCAGAGAGAGAAACTTCGTGGGGGATTTGCCTGCAGTGTTTGGAGTTGCATGTTTGAGGTGTGGTGATGCAATAGTCCATCTCTTTCCCCTGCTGCGCTGTCTTTGTTCCTTCTTGGAGCTGATGACTGTCAGGCCATCCAGACAAGAGCTGATCTAGTTGAGAACTAGCATCAGAACTAGTGCAGGGAAATGGTGTTTGCCCAATCACACACTGTAGTGACTGCACAACCAGATGAGTGCCTGGCCAGCACGAAGAGGGTTGTAGGAGCACGTATCTGGGACAGGCTGGACTGACTCAAATTTAAGCTGATTATAAATGCACTCTGAGATTAGAATTATTTATTTTATTCAGACAAAAGGATTTATCTAGTTAATAGCTTAAGCTATTTGTTGCACCCTCTTTTATATTTAGTAAAGGAGCTAGAATGTGATTTTGCACTTGCCCTTTCAAAGGATGAGTGGAGGAAGACTTACGTAAAACAGATCCGTGGGAGCTGTGTAGCGTAACCTGTAACAGTAAGAAAACAAACTGCAATGACAAATAGCTGCCAGAACTCAAAGGGGATATGAGTGGCTGATCCCTTGTTCCAACATATTCTAGCAAAAACATTTTAGTGCCACATGGCTCATAAGAGATGGGCAACTTTTCTTGCAGCTTTCTCTCCTGCTTGCAAGAGGCTGAAGAGATAACATGGCCACTTCTCTTACACAGTGAGGTGAACGTGCCTTGATGGCAGGCCACTGCTGTGCCGTAGTGCTGTTCGTCTAAATATTGGGATAGAGAGGAAGAGAGGCCCATTGGTTCTTGGGATTGTTTTCTTTGCGATACAGAAGCTGACGGCTGCTCTCCTGTTCTCTTCCGTTGCACTCGAGCGATGCCTGGCTATGGGTAGACAATAGGCAGGCTGCTGCCCGCTGTAAATAGCCCATTGTACGCCGAGAGTAGGAGCAGCAAAGAACGGCGGAGCCCTGCCAACTTGGGTCGTTGCCTTGAGATACTGGCTCTGCTGTGAAGAATGAGTCTTGGGTGCTGCTGCAGGGGGTGTATGTGTGTTGCATGTGTGTGAGCAAAGAGAGCTGGCTTTGTCTGAGCTGTACAGAACTCCTTAACTGAATTGATACGAGGAGTTCAGAGGGAGGCTTTCACGGGCTGGATTTTTAGGAACTGTGGTTTCTGTGGAGGTGACCAGTATGGGTAGCTATCTCCTGAAACAGTTTTGCCCTGTTATTTAAGCCGTTTTCCCATATATGTCTGCTATTGCTACTAAACTCACAAGCAAACCAAAGTCTACTGATTACATTGCGGTCAAATGCACTTTTCCCTCAAACTTTGTCCATTCTGCTTTTTTTTTTTTTTTTTTTTGCTACATGTAGCGATCTGAGTATCACAGACTGATACTTCTCTTATTAAGGATATTCCTTTGGATCTCCAGCTGTGACTTCCAATTGTTTACTGTGTCCTGTCTGGCAGTGGGGCTGAGTCCGAGTCCATTCCTTGTGATCCATATTATGTCTGGATGAGAAGGAATTGCAGGACCTGAGTTTGTGAAGAAAGCATGGCTTTTTTATTTTTTAATTTATTTATTTATTTATTTTCCATGTCTTGAGTGAGCAGACCTAGCTGTGTCTTTTCATGAGGAAAAGGACTGAAAGCCAGATTCTAGCTTCACTGGGAATTGGTCTAAATGCTCTAAACTTCTGTCCTTGGTCAGGGTGAAAACCCTGGTTGTCTGACGGGACTGGAGCATGAGCCTCTTTTCTTGATGGGGCATATTTGGATGTGTATGTTAAGAAGTGAATTTATTATCCCTGTTGCATCTGGCTTTGTTTTTTAAATTCCAAAACAGTGTTGATATGACTTAATAGATGGTGTTAAAGCTAGGAATTGCTGAGTCTTGAACAAAACTGTCCTAACCTTGTTGTTTTGTGCTGATGAGACACAAGGTGTAATACGTCATCTCACAGTATAAACCTAAGCAGTAAAATGTATCATTATGTAACTGGTAACTTGTGGTTTAACTGCTCAAGAAAGGTTCTATGTTGCAGACTGCTCTACAAACAGCTGGTCAGGGAAATGAAAAGTAGTGGTGCGCATCTCTTACCTAGGATGAAATCATAGCAGCTCCTTGGCTACAATGGGACTCTTATGTGAGTGGAATGGTCATGTTTACTTCAGTTCTTGTCAGCTGTAATGCCACCACAGCCTTTTGAAAGGGTAGCTCTCTAATTACAATGCATTCCTGAATCATACAGTGTGTGTGCAGGACACATGACTAATGCAAAGAGGAAAGCAAGTACCTGCTTTTACAAGTCAAAAATATTTATTGTGAGGCTTTAGGAGGAAAGAAATAAGCTTGCTCTTAACCCTTACATATGTTACAGCCCCCTTTTTCTAGCTTCGTAAGGTGTCTACAATATACATGAAGCTAACTTCTAAGCCAAGACTTCCTTGCTGGTGTGACTTTCTATTCTTACTGTTCACCTGTGCTTATTAGAACTTAAGAGGTAGTTTTCATGCCTGCAATGCTAAGGAGCATGTTTTGGTGCATAGAAAGCAACAGCATGTTAATCCAAACTATTAAGTCAGTAATTGATTTATTTTATTTATTTTTTTTTTTTGTCCCAAGAGAGGATGAAGAGGTTTCTTGTTAATTGGTTCTTCTCTACCTTTCACTACTACAGCCTGATGTGTTGTGGATTTGGAGTGTAGTCTGCTGTGTATTACAGTGCTAATAGACAAGGACGCTTCTGTAGCGTCCCTGCCCAGACAGGGACACAGCCCAGTACCCTGAGGTTGTGCCATAAAAGAGAAGTGGGAGGGGAGAGAGGGCAGTGCCTGCAGGCTGGGGAGCACTCTGGGTCTGGGACCCTTCCAGAGTTGGAACTTGATTCCATCCTGATGCTGCCCCTATCCATGACCTTACTTCAGCCTGTCCTTCTGCTAACATTGTGAAACCATGGACCCTTTGAACTAATTTTACAGCCTTTTTGCTCTCTCCGTCAAATCCTTGTCCAAATACCAGTTGGACTTCTTGTGAACTGGACAACTGTTCTATAGCCTGGTTGAATAACTGATTGCAGCAGTAAGGATTTCAAGGGGAGACTAAACCAGAGGTTTTCCTGTAGAAATGTGAAATCTTAGCCTGGTATGGTTGGCTTTAAAGCTAATGAGCATGTAATTCTGCCTGTTTGGATTTCAGTGTCTCCTGCAGCGGTGTGTTATGCAGCATGTGCTAGCTATCTAAACATGTTTTGACATTCTTTAGGTGTTTTTGTTTATTGTCCATGGGAAACAGCCGGACCTAAATGGTTTGAGTAAATACATCTCGCCTCTTCAAGTGAGCAGGAGAGCCTTGCTTCCCTGCCACCCCACTGGGACAGTGGCTGCCACTGGCAGTGC
>NW_009735498.1:0-1825 GCF_000703405.1 Apaloderma vittatum | reverse complement strand
CTCCTGGGGCAGATGCATGCAGAGTCAGAGCTGCCGACTCGACTGCACCAGCTGTAAACTGAAGGGTATGTATAAGGACCTTGCCATTTGGGAAATAAAAAATAAATCCCACAAGAAGCAGTCTCTGAACAGCTGATTTCCAAAGGGAAAATGAGAGAGAGGAGAAAAAAAAAAAAAGAAATAAAAATTGATACTTTGGAAATCCGTGTGGTTTTGTGAATGTCCCTAGCTGCATCCTGGGAGTGACAGGCAAAAAACCCACCATCCCTTGAGGTGGGCATTTTTCTCTGCAGGTTCCTGCACTGTTATTTCATGGTCAAAATTAAGTCCCTGGGGACATCCAGAATGTCCCTCTGCTTCCTTATTCTCCCCTGCTTCTCTTCTTCCCTCCCTTCTTCTCCACCCCTTCTTCCGTGGCATTCCCTGGGTGGTTTGGACTCCCCATGGCAGAGGATCAGTACCTGAGTGCCAGTCACCTCAGCTCCAGCCTCTTGGTCCTCAGCTGCCCGCAGAAACCACCACTGGATTTCAAGGTACACTGAAGAGGAGCCACTTTGGAAAGCACACGACATCTCCACATTCTGCCCTTCAGTGGCTGTGACATTTCGGGGAAATTCAGTGAATTTGGCTGCAAAACAAAGGCATAACATATTGAAATCTCCTGCTACCTGCTCATTGTTATTCCTTTGCTTTTTGTGTTGCCTTTTTTATTCTGTTTCTCTCTCTCTTCCCTTTTTAATTAATTTCTCTGCTTTCTTCCTCATTCACCCTCTTTTCTGATTTTACATTTTCCCCAGTTTCTCTCCCACTCATGTTTGCCTTTCCTCCCTCGTGTGCAAATCTACCTTCTTTTTACACTCTAAGCTGGTCTGCTCATGGGAAATGCTGTAGACCCCCCCTGCTTGCTCCTAAGAGGTAGTAAAGTTTCATGTAATTAGGTCCAAATACCCTTGGGCACAACGCAGTATTTCACCACACTCATTGAGAGATTTCGTGCAAGACCAACTTAGAAGAAGAAAATAAAAAAAAATAAGACTGATTTACTGCGTTTCATAGGGCTGAGTTGGAGACGTGTAAATTGTTAAACCTTCCACAGCCGGCTGGAGTGGCTCTTGGAATGGGCACTCTCCTGTGGTGCGGGTTGCTCATCAAAATGCACATTTCAAAGGGTTTACCTGAGTTAGTTAATCTTTCTGAGAATCTTTGCGTGCTTAATCGGACCAAGAAGCAATACATCTTCTGTTTCTCAGTCCTGGCAGGCACTTTCTAGAACTAGCCTTCACCTTTTCATCCCAGTCCTTTAACAAACAAGCGTCTGCCTATTTCAGTGTACCACTGCTAAGTTTAAAAACTAATCCTGACGGACATAGTCCAGGGGCACCAGTATTTCTTTAAGTCTCAGCCTTTTTACTTCTTTTCCATCCCTTCCCACGGCTCACTTTAAAGTTGTGCAACACAATGAAACATGATAGTCAAGTGAAGGGGACAACAGACAAACGATGTAATAAATAAAACCTATGATTCAAGAAGTGGAAAATTTGGAAAGACCCTGCAGTGTTGCTTTCTGTTATGCATTGGTACAGATTGACTAGGGCATATTATGATGCAAAGGAAATACTGCTCATTGTCTCCTCCCCTGTTTCTCTCTCTTTATCCAGTCTTCCTAGCTAGCCTGGAATTGGTGGGGTAATTTAGCAATACACTCAATCAGTGTTACTGCTCTTTCCCCTTACATTTGTGCCTGCCGACAGATACTTAGCAAATCTACCGGGTTTTTATTTTTAGGGTGTTCCTTTCTCTGCCCACCCCCCCTCCCCCCACCGTC
>NW_009735497.1:0-8259 GCF_000703405.1 Apaloderma vittatum | reverse complement strand
TCCAGCACATTGACACTCCCACACAGCTTGGCATCTTCTGCAAACTTGCTGAGGGTGCACTCAATCCCCTCATCAAGATCATTGATGAATATGTTGAACGGGAGTGGCCCCAGCACCGAGCCCTGAGGGACACCACTCGTGACTTGCCGCCAGCTGGATTTAACTCCATTGACCACAGCTCTTTGGGCCCGGCCATCCAGCCTGTGTTTCACCCAGCAGTGTATGTGCCCATCCAAGCCATGGGCAGCCAGCTTAGCCATAAGGATGTAGCATTATCAAATATAAAATCATAGTATGCCTTCCTATGCAAATAGCCAGCAATGAAGTCTGGCTCTCCAAGTCACTTTTATTAGTAAATGAAAACACTTTAAATAAGCAGGTTCTGGTAAGGTGGTCTTCAACATTAACAGGTGGTGTTTGTCCTCCCTCTGTGTTAACAAAGTGAGTTAACAGTTAACATTGTATTGTGCAGGTGTGTGGAAGCTGTTCTATCAGTGTGGAAGCTGTTCTATCAGTATGAACTTCAGCAGCAACTTCCTGCTACTTCATAATAATAATCTCTCCAGCATGCCCAGGTCCTTTGCTGCGATTTTGTGGAGATTCACAACAGCAGTTGAGTTTACCTTGAGGATTTGTATTTGCTGTACGTTTCATCAGTACATGCATTGTTTCTCATGCACTGTACTCTCTATGCCACCTGCTGTACAGCTTGGGTAGTAACCTCTGTATTCCAGTCCCCTCCCTACTACCATTGTTGACAATTTTACTAGCAACAGGTCTAACTTTCTGAAACATCAGGAATGGTCTTTCCACTCCCCCCGCCCCAAACTTGTCTGAAGTATTTCAGTCTGCTATACTGTCAAACTAGCATGCAAGCATCAGCTGTCAAAATAATGATGTAGTTGCTTTGTCCATGTAATAAAGCTTATAGCATATAGCTATCCTATTAGGTTTCAAACAAATGTGGGATGCATTCTTATGCAGTTTGGACACAAGCAGGTCATTTTACTTTTCACAGAACAAGATCAATATCAAGGGTTAGATTGAGCAGCATGCTGCCAGCCCTTGGCATTTATTTGCTTGGGCAGGAGGTCTGTACAACTTGTGGAAAAGCTCAAACTCATTGAAGTATACAGCTTTCTCAGGAACAGACAACTGCAGTGCTGAGAGACACCACCATTGCCATTCAGGTAGCTCCTGGTGTGTGAGATCTCCACCTTGTACCCAGCTACCTTGGATTGTTTGGAAATAACATATCAAAACATATAACTCTTGATGACTTCACAACAGAATCCAGGCCATGAACAATGTTGGAAATGGGTAAAAAATAGCAGAAAAGGTCCCTTGCAGCACTCTGCCAGGACGGTGCTATCTAGGGTAAGGTGCCTGCAGGCAACTTCTTGCACCTGTGAGCTTGCAACTGCTTCTGCAGTTCAGCACAAGGACAGCACGGGTAACAGCTGGGCAAGGTAGTGCAGAGTGGCAGGCAAAGTCTTTGGTGCCATTTATGCTGCACATGTTGCTGTTAAATCAAAAGTTCTCCACAGCAAAAACATTTAGGCCAGTAATAAACAGCACCAGCAAGCAGCTGTGAGTGTCACTTCGGGAAGCCTTGCCTGAGTTGTTGACTGGAGAGGCTAAAGTAGCTGGGTTTATTCACCCTGGAGAAAGTGAGGCTGAGGGGGATCTGTTTGCTGTCTGCCACTGTGCAAAGCGAGGGTTAGAGGCAGGGCAGAACCAGTTTCTTCTCAGAGCGGCACAGGGAATGTGCGAGAGACATGACTTGCAGCAAGGGAAGTTATACTGGATACTGCCAGAGGTCCCTTCCCATTTAAACCTTTCTGTGACACTTTTTTTCTCACTTTGACAGAGGCAAAACCAAAATACTGGCAGAAAAACTTTGATTATTAGTAGAACTATGAAGACCAGGTCTGCTAGAAATACAAACTGGAAATGAGAGAATTTCTTCCAGAAAGTGCTAGGTCTCACAGTAAAGCTTATGGCCACAGCAAAATGCATACAATTTTCCTATTTCCTTGTTTTAAAAGGTAGGGCAGCTCTAAACCTCTCTTCCATGCAGTGATAGACAGACCACTACTTTGTTGTTTGAGGAAAGGTTCTTACATAAATTATTTGCAAACAGGATGAAGAGAACAGCCTCGTGATTTGTCTCTAGGGCCTGGCACTCCGGAGAAGGAAATCTATACTCAGACCACCCTTTAACCTGCTCCTAATGCAGAATCAATGAACAGCATGCATATCCCACCTTACTAAAATCTTAAAAATAAAATCCATGTTACTTCGTTACTTCAAGGAAAAGCTAGTTGTTAGTAGGCCTATCCTCCTCTTTTTTTTTTTTTTTTTCCCTCCTGGCATGCCAGGTGGTATGGGAAACACACCGTTGTTCACTTGGATTCTGAAGCTTGCCCATTCCTCAGCTAGGAAAGGCACAGGCACAATCCCGCAGCACAAAAGCAGGTTACAGAAGAGCACTGCTATGAGTGTATTGCAGGTGAACACCTTTCAAGTCCTTGGGCATTTGCACCATGCAGCTAGGACAAGACCCTATTACTGATTTCTGCAGAAAATTTATGATAAGGCAAGGTATGAGTGATCCCACTAACGGAAGGTAGGGTAAGAAATCAATGTAGGCCTTCAAATATGCCTATAGAACTGAGTCAGTAGATAGCAAAGCAAGGCGAAGTAGATGGAAAGGTCGATATGGTAGATAAGTGAATATGAAGCCTTTAGCTTCAGCAGATACTAAATTTCAGTCTGACTTATGGAAAGGTGGCCAACAGACCTCTTCTTCTCTCCTGTTAGTTTCAGCAGAGGCCAGCCAGCAAGCCAAGAAATACTGCCAGTGTACAAGAGATGACTCTCCCCTTAAAGACTGATACAAGAAGCTAAAAATTGCTCCCTGATAGCTGTACATAATGCTCCTAAGTGCCTACACTTTTAATCTGACAGCAAGAAACTGAAGAGTTTCTTTCTTTCCTTTATATTTTCATTGTCAGTAGCCTACATCTTGCCCTGAAGAGCTTGCTCCTGTGTTCGCCTCCATCTTTTGTCCTCTCCAGCTTTGAAATAAGCAATAGAAATCTGCAGACTTCTAATCTTTCTCATGACCTTAGTTTTCCAGGTCTCTTCTGCCTTCTAACATTACGTTCTGTATGATTGACAGCATCTTCAAAAAGAAAAAGAGGAGAGGAGGGCTGTGGAGAATCCCCCAACTGTCTTGGGACAGCACAGGGAAAGGGTCACATGGGATATTTTTAGAACAGAATCCAATGGCAGTGATGTGAGTAAGGCACAGAGAAAAACACAGCTGTGAAACCTAACACTTGGCTTCATATATACTGAGAGCAGGAACTGCAGAGAAACAAACTGAGGAGATGCAGCAGAAGACAAGAATGAGAGAAAGGTATATGAGGATAACAAGAGAATGGTGTAAGTATAAGTAACAAAGAGGCAATGAACACCTGGGAAAGAAATAGCTAAAAGACAATATGGGAGAGAAATGTTGAAAGACTGAGCCAGGAGGATAAAAATTTAATAAAGTGGCCATGTTATATAAATAAGCATACTTTAATCACAGGATGGATTGAAGGACAAGGTCAGCTGACTCGTCAGCACTCTTATGTAGATGATTTGTGACCTTGAAAGCTGACCAGCAACTATTCAGTCTACCATCTCTTCTCATCCCAAGGTATATGGGCTTGATAAGTGACTTAGCTTTTGGATTGTGGCACTGCAACAGATGTTCTAAATCAGAGGAAAACAGAAGTAATTTCCATAGTCTTTGAAGCCAGGTGATGACCTACCTTCTCTCTTTTACTGCAGACCAGCATGCACAGAGAGCAGTGATTGCTTTATGTATGAAAACTGGTGTATGTAGCATTAGTGCAGAAGTGCTCTGTGCTACTGTTCACTTGCTAAACAAGAACGAACTAACATGACTGACTACACAGAGTGAATAGTGGTAATGATGATACTCGACAGGACTGTGTTCCTAAAGATAGCATAAATTGTTAAGACACTCAAGTCTCAAAAATGTCTGGGATCCACTTGAGTCACCTTCATCCAGAATTACAGTCCCTTATTCACTTGCTACCTAATACGTATAACTGTTCTTTTGTCTTGTTTTGAGAAATAATTCATCCTTCATCAAAGTTAGTGATTCAGCATCTACTTAGCACTGATGCCTAGATTAGATCCCGCTACTAGCTGCTCTTAGTAACTAGCTGCAACTCTGCTTGTGATCCCTTAGGACTCAAGTATATATAGTCATTCTCAAAAAATTCCTATATTTATAGCCACCTCTTTAATGAAATAGATTGTAGCATAGTTGCCTCCTTATCATAAAGCTTATCAGGGATGTTTGAATTCAATTAAAGAACAAGGCATTTTGGGTTTACCCATGTAGACACTTGACACTTGTCAGCTACCATTTATTACACAGTCCTGTCCTGTCCAGCAGCCAAAAAATCTCTCAATGGCAAATATCTGGGATACTTTTATGAATAAATTAAAATCACGTGGTGCATTATCTTCCTTTCTCCCATGAATAGCTATTTAGTATTGTACAAGTATTTTGAGAAAGGCCTCCCTTATCTCAAGATTATGCTCTTTGAACTCAAGAAACCTACTACTACTTGTGTCTTCCCACAAGCTTTCCAGAAAGTATCACTAGTCTAAATACTCTGATTGGTCTAGTTTAAACTAAAGAATCCAAACCTGAAAATTCTGGAGAATCATGAGTTTGTTAGTTACAGCGGAAATATAGCCATTTTCCCCAAATAGCATACTCACTACTTCTGCATCCTCTGCTGTCTCATGCTCTCTTCTTTATCACTGCTTTTGTTCAGGTTTATAGTATTTTCTTACAGTTCAGTACTTCAAGCAATTTGATCAGCTCAGAAACCAACTTAGTTTGAGGTTTTGACCTCAGAACCCAAGTCTTGTTCACCCTGCACAAACCTTACATGTTTGTATACTGTGTTGGACCACAGAAAGCCAGGCTAACAGAGATTAAGTATTTAATATTCCAGCCTTTCCACTGTAATGACTGGCTCATTCAGCAAAGTTAATACTGTTAATAGCGTTCTTAGTAAAACACTATTGAGCTGAAGGCACGTGCTTGTGATGTGCTGATGTGGAGCTCTAAGAAATTTACATTCATTACGTAAGTCTGGGTTTGAAATCACGCTTTCAGTCATAAAGGGCTATATGGCACACATGCAATTCTTCATTCCTCTGTGAGGCACTATGCCATACACAAGAGCAGGGCTCAAGAGCAGAAAATGATGAACTGGCCTTCACCTCAGCTCTCTGTTCCCAAAGGCAAGCATACATCTTCCTTAGTAAACTAGATGCTCTAGCTTCTATAAAAAGTCTTTCCATCATTCTTTGCACTAGCTCAAAGAAGACAAGATTTCACGTTTTCCTCAGCCCCAACAAAGTCTTATTTGTCTCCAGACACTACTACCAAAACTTTGCATGCTCAGGTACAAACAGGCCGCCCATTCATTTTTATAGGCTGGGATTCCATTCAGGCACTCCTTAGTGGCTGGGATTCCTTAGGCAATCTGGAGTCTGTGATCCTAATTCTCACTTCAGTGGCCAAAGGAAGTGGCTTTTTAGAAACAGTACAAACTGCTACCTCAGCTTGTCCAGTGAGGACTCACAAGATGCCATAAATCTTAGTTCAAAGAACGAAGAGGCAGTTCTTCTAAGAGGCAGTAATCTCTTAATGTACTTAAACCAGCAAACAGGGCAATTGCCAGCATCCAAACATCTATAAAACAAAGCAGTGCAAGACTCCACTGTGATGTGCCCTAAAGATGGCAGAAAGCAACATGCTCTGTGGTCTCACGGTGCCCGTTAACACCATGGTGGAATCCTAGCCACATCTTCTGGGAGCTGTAATGAAGGGCAGGAAAATGTTTCAGTGCCTTATCTGTGGCTGTCTGGAAAAAGGAAAGCCATTCACAACCAGCAGTTGCATTTCTCTAGAGGTCTGCAGACTAGGTGTCCTGACAGACTTGGCTCTGAGTCTCTCCTGCATTTTTTTATCTTGTCTGGTGAATTCAGTCATGTACATTTTTCACCCATGGGGATTAGGAACAATTCTCACTTTCATACCGAGAAAAGGAGAATACAGCCCTATTCTCTCCCAGAAGAAGACACTACTGGTGGACGTGCTCAGCAAGAAACTTCACAGATTCTTCCTAATGCAAACAGGGAAAGATATTTGTAGACAGAAAGTGTTTAGGCCCTTAAGCAAAGAAGGCAACAGCTATCGTGTAGGACACATTCCATCCTCCTGCATGTATTGTACTCACCAGAGTTTGTTGGTATCGGAACGCTTTTGTTGGAGAGGCATCCCCAGTCATATCCCCAGAGACAACGTCCTGTGGAGTAGGAGTTGTTCAGGGCAGTATCTTCCCGTCTGCTCTCCACAGCAAAATCATGGAGTGAAATAAATGCAAGGCTTCAGCTAAAATCCCACAGAAGACCCTGAGAGAGAAGGTTACTGGTGAGGGAAAGCAGAGAGGGAGAGTGTAACCAGAGACTCCCTGCCCCCTCCTGTTCAGTCTGTGCTTGGACACAGCCCCTGCTTTCCTGCTTTAATATCTCTATGCTGCCCTGGCACCAGGACAGCTCAGTAAATTAACAGGAGGTAAGGTTTCCCTCTCCTCTCTCAGGCAGTATCGTTCTTCAGTGCATTTGGAAGGGGTCAACAGTAGGACCATAGAAAGAATGGGGGCTGATGACAGACTAGGGAAGATGAAGATGGAAGTTTAAAAATTACCAAAATCAGAGACAACTGCAACTTAAGCGGGATGATTCCTACAACCAGCTTCAGGGACAACTTTTTGAAGTGTCAGCATCTGAACTAGCAGACCGTGGAAGACTATCCCTTGTATAAAACATGGCATCCTCACATTCAACATAGTTTTTCTTAAAGCATACCCATTATTGCTGATACACTGGCCATAATACCTCACAACAAACAGTTATGAATCTTCATTCGCTGGCATAACCAAAACTGACTATCTTTTTCACACAGAACCAGAGAATGGTTGAGGTTGGAAGGGGCCTCTGTAGGTCATCTCGTCCAATTCTCCTCCTCAAGCAGGGCCATCTAGAACCAGTTGCCTGAGCCTATGGCCAGACAGCTTCTGAGTATCGCCAAGAATGGAGACTCCACAACCTCTCTGGGCAACCTCCCTGGGCAACCTCCTCCAGTGGTTGGTCACCCTCACAGCAAAAAAGTGTTTCCTGATGTAGAGATAGAGCCTCCTGTGTTTCATGTGTACCCATTGCCTCTGGTCCTGTCCCTGGGCACCACTGAAAAGAGCTTGGCTCCATCTTCTCTTCAGGTGTTTATATGCACTGACAATATCCCTCTGAGCCATTTCTTCATCAGGCTGAACAAGCCCAGTTCCCTCAGCCTCTCCTCAAAGGAGAGATGCTCCAGTCCCTTCAACATCTTTGTGGCCAGTACTCTCCAGTACATCCATATCTCTTTTGTACAGAGGAGCTCTGAACCAGACACAGGACTCCAGGTGCAGCCTTACCAGAGCTGAGTAGAGGAGAAGGATCACCTCCCTTGATCTGACCTGCTGGCAACACTGCTCCTAGTGCAGTCCAGGATACCATTAGCCTTCTTTGCTACAAGAGCACACTGCTGACTCACATTCAACTTGGTGTCCACCAGAACCCCCAAGGCCTTTTCTGTCAAGGTGCTTTCGAGCTGGGTTGTCTCCAGGTTGTTCCTCCCCCGATTCTTGTTGAACTTCATGAGGTTGACTTCATGAGATTTCAGTTCTTAATGGTTCTTTTTTTCCATTTGTTTTCTAATTTTTTCCTGTCATCCTCAGAAGTGGATTTCAAGTTTTGAAACATTTTGTGGTTGTCGTGGTTTGACCCTGGCCGGCAGCCAGGTACCCACACAGCCACTCTCTCACTCCCCCTGCTCCACCAGACATCACTCCCCCTTCTCCACTATACCAGGGGAGAAAATATGTCAAAGGGCTTAAGGTTTGAGATAAGGACAGGGAGATCATTTTCATTTACCGTCCCGGGCAAAACAGACTCGATTTTGGGGAGATTAATTACGTTTATTAAGAGAACAAATCAGAGAGGAGTAGTGAGAAGTAAGAAAAAAACCCCAAACAGATCTTAAAAGCAGAACACCTTCCTCCCATCCCTTCCCTTCCTCCAGGGCTCAACATCAATCCCGGTTTCTCCACC
>NW_009735496.1:0-23433 GCF_000703405.1 Apaloderma vittatum | reverse complement strand
AACTCCTCCTTTATCTTGACTTCCTTTGAGGTCTCGAGGGATTGAGGCACCTGAGGGCAGCCTCCAACAGTGTAGACAGAGGCAAAGAAGACATTCAGTAACTCTGCCCTCTTTCTGTCCTCTGCCTCCAGGGCACCCACCTCATTCACCAGAGGGCCTACATTGCCTCTAGTGTTAGTTTTGTTGGCATTGCATTTGAAGAAGCCCTTTCTGTTGTCCTTGACCTCCCTCACAAGGTTTAATTCCAAGGAGGCCTTAGGGGGCCAGTTAGCTCAGTGGTTTGAGCAGCGGTGCTGACAACGATGACAACACCGAGGTCACGGGTTCGATTCCTGCTCGGTCCCCATGTGTTGCCTGGTCTAGTCGAGAGGTGGTGTCCCTGCCCATGACAGGGAGGTTGGACTAGATGATCTCTAAGGTCCCTTCCAGTCTATGCCATTCTGTGATTCTCTGACAGCAGTCCTATACTCCACTCAAGTGGCCAGACTTTCTTTCCACAATTTATATACCCTCCCTTTCCACCTGAGTCTGCCCAACAGATCCCTGGTTAACCATGCAGGTCTCCTGGATCTCTTTCTTCCAGCTCCTGTACATATTCTTAATGAGTTCAGTGGTTTTTTCCTAGGAGAGTGTGGGAAGTGTAGAACTGTCAAGAATCCAAAGAACTTCATGAGCTTGGACCAAGCTAGATACAAAGATTTTAGGAACCTCAGGGCAGAGGTACACTACCAGCTGCTGCCTTTGCTTTTTTGGAGAGTTCAGGACAGATTGCCCTTCCATGGATACTGAAGCTTCACACAGTAATTTGGAGTCAGAGGAAGAAGTTAAAAGAATAGCCATGAGAGAATGAAGGAAATAAAAGCAGGGCTTCTGCTAAGCAGAGGGTAATAGTGAAATACTCATACACTCAGGAGGAAAACACAGGCCATAGGATGTCTTTTTGTTTTTGTAGATGACATCCATGATGGTCTCTCCAAGACCACATTTGGCCACCAGCCTCACCATTCCCAGAAATGAGTGAGACCATGACTCTTGCTGTGTTAGGAAATACTTGAAACAAAATGAGTTGAAGCACTGTAAGAGCACACAGGAGATCATAATGTAGACAATAATACCATGCCTGGTCTGACCTACGAAAGAGATTAAGTTAACCCTTAAATATGCAGTATGGACAACCAGTGGCCTGGCAAAAGCAGGACTGGCTGCACTTGCTACGAAATACCTCACTAAGAGCGTTCCTTCAGCAAGTTCCTTCAGCCCTCTGAGACAGAAAATGTGCTGGGAAACATAGAAAACCTGAAAGGTTTTTTGACCAACAGAACTTGAGTTCTTTCAGCTAGTAAGGTTGAGCTATCCCTGTGGTCTCTCTCTCTAGGGCATCTTTAGTTTAAATACCTCTTCTCTATGCAGACACCATTTTAATTTATTTTTTTTTCCAGTTTAGTCACTCTGATTTTTGATGTAGTCAAGTTATCTGAGGCTGGATAATAGCTACAGAAATCTGGAGTGGAGAAGTGGAGAGTCAAGGACAGTGATATCACCATTATGTAGGCCTTGTCTTCTGAAAACTAAGTTAAAAATACATCCTCTTTCCATAGAAAGAAGGTAAGTGAGTAATACCAACTGGCAGGAAAGTTGCCCCCTTCAAGATGTCTTGATCCCACTCCACGGAACAGTTTCTAGTTTTCTGAAAGCATACATAATAACCTGAATTTTCTGTGAGGAGTTCATAAATATTTCTTAGTTTGGCATTAGCACTGATTTAACCTAGAATTTGAGTTTAAGATATGATTAGTGAAGTCTGAGTCTACACAAATTTCTCTATCTAGAATTAAAAGAGAAGCTGATATGCAAAAGGAAACAGGTCTTTTGGCCTTATGGCAGGCAAGAAACAGTAGGTGACTTCTAGTCAACTGATGCAAAACCAAGAGACATTGAATTAAATTCCCAGTGTCCGATGCAGGACATTACTATAAATAGATGATGCTCCATGTAACAGTGTTGTTTAACTCTTCACACTAACTCTGATTCTAGTTCCTAATCCCAGAGAGAGAGAATCCCTGCATCAGCAACACATAACTCATCTTAAAGGAAAGTTGAGAACAGAGAGATGAAAAGCTTGAATTCCTTGGTGGAGAGAGTGCACCTGTGCAATCCTTAAACCTTCTACCTCAGCCTCAGCTTAAATAGCTACATAAGCCTAAAAAGAAAAGAATGAGTTTCACCCACAAACGAGCATGAAGGAAAATTCTACTTGCCAGTCAGTGACAATTCATGCATTAGCAAATTCACGGGAAGTTCAAAGCTCCCTAGTTCTGTCACGAGCTTTGCACAGCTGGGAGAAACTCCATTTCCTTGCAATAGTAATGACATTCTACTACAAGAGTAAGAATAAATTTGTTTTCTATCAGACAACCAATAGAAATAATTCATAAGTTTGCCTCATGCAATATAGTTGTGTTCAGAAGCTCAGCTGCAATCAGTGCCCCACAATGCAATGTGCTGTTCAGGCTTTAACAAAAATGTAAACCAAGAGAAACAGAAGGAGGGAAGTCATCCACTCAAGGCCATGAAGCAACTCAGCAGCCAAGAGAAAAAATGAACTTAAGTATTTTTTGACCGTCAGCCCAGGATTCCTTATGCTGCACCATGCACTGTGCCATCAGTGAGGTCAGTGAGAGTTTTATATACTTACATACTTTCCATCCTCATCATGCAAGCGCACCTCACAACCTATATTCATATCCTGCCCCTAGAAAGTAAAGCTGCTTCAGCTCCCAGTTACATAAGAGGAACTGAGATACAGGAAAAAAGCTGGAGCTACAGCCACAAATAAAGAAAGAAAAATGTCTAGACTATAAGTTGTGGTGCTTATGTCCCAACCTCAGATGCCCTGCTCAGTTTCTACTCAACACCAAAAGCACCTATTCCATCAGCATAAATACACCTTCTCTAACAAATCTATATTTTGGAACAGGGCCCAGATCTGAAGTCTCCTCTGAGTCGCATAAATGCCCTTACCAGAACATCGTTCTCTCAAACCCTCTCTGGTCCAGAATTAAGATACAAGAGGCAGGAAAACATCTTTATCCCCTGCTAATGCAGCATCCAAAGCACCATCTTGCTTCTTTTTTGTGCACATCATTTGTTTTGGGAACAGTGGTAGCTGTCACATCAAGTCACTGCCACGTACTTGGTGAGGTACTCACTCAGCTGCATCAGTCCAGGGAGCCATCTCCAGCACCAGCATCCCTTAGGTATGCTGAGCACACCTAGGCCAGCTGCTTGCCCTTCTCTATGCCTGAAATCCACAGCAAAACCCACTGTCTCTCCATATACAAACATTCAAGTGAAACATTTAGGGCATTGAGTTTTTTGAGGATTTTCTGTGAAAATATCCTTGGCACTAAAAACCAGGCTAGGTCATGGAAACACAAAGCTTGTAGTTTCTCTAACAGTTGACAGAAAAAACCCATTGCTTTGCAGAGAAAAACAGGCTGGGGTCGAGGACAAAGAATCAAGGTGCTATTTTCTAAAACATTGATTTGAACCTGCTTTGCACTTAAAGTAAAGAAAAGAAAGACAACTAATCCTAAGAAAGAATGAGCAAAAAACCACACCTATCATCTTAAAGATTACCGAATTTTACAAAGAATCTAAACTACTCACATTAAGACCCATCTGCTGACCCAGCCTACGAGTAGGGTTTTTTTTCTCAAGTGAATGCCAGAGTCAACAAGGTTAGTTTATCCTCCTCCCACAAATATCTCTGAAAAGCATATTAGCTGGAAGGTTGACTTAGATTTGAGACAGACACACACGCTGGGCTGCTCATGCAGGAGACCCCACGCAGTTATAGTGACATGTCACACCTGCTCCGTCTTTGCATGTGCAAGTCCCAGACTGCATCCGAGCCACTTCCATGTCCCACTCCCCTGTTGGCTGTGCAGGCACAGCTCAGAGCCACAAGGCAGGGCAGAGCAGTACATATGCATTTTGGAAAACAAAGCAACAAAACCCAGAATGTCATCAGTGAAAAGCAGAAGATTCTTCAACACCCCTGAAAGGTGAGTGACAAGAGAGCTGTCTTCCTTCCCTCTGTACCAAACTAGCACTGGTCCTCTCCACTGCCAACACAGCAACCCAAAACCAGGGAATATTTGTTATATGCTGTCGCAGAACAAACTCCAGGTTTAGAAGACTGTCCACAGATATTTCATGTCATAGAATCATTAAGGCTGGAGCAGATCTTTAAGATCATCAAGTCCAATCATAAACCTAACCTCACCATGACCACTAAACCATGTCCTGAAGTGCCGCATCTACTTGTTTTTGAACACCTCCATACATGGTGACTTTTCCATGCTTCTTAACACCAAACACTTGCACAGACATCTCCCATCTGATATGTCCTCCAAGCCGGGTGTACCCAATATTTAGAGTCAACTCTTTTTTTTTTTTAACTTTTCCTATTTTTTAAATTTTCTTCTTTTTCTTCCTCTCACTTCTGGGAAGATATCAGCCAGGTGGGTTTTTTGTTACCCAAATACTTTCTGCTAGGAGATCAAGGTATTTCCTGAAAATTGCTCTTCTCCCTATTAGGATTACCTAAGGAAGGGGCAGCAGTGCAGGGTTAGGACAAAAGAGGTTTCTTGCACGTAGTTAGGAGAGGGAACACACCTGTTTTGCTCAAAAATGAAGGTGGACCTTGCCAGGATCCTCTGCAAAACTCTGCTCCTGTCCCTGACAGGTCTCCAGGTTAAAGTGGTTTCACCTGAGGGCAGGAGCAGCTTGCAACATCAAACCTGGTTCCCACTCACTGCATTTGTCATGCAGATTCCCAGCTGGTGTAAATTAGCATTAGTTTACCAAAGTCTCTAAAGCTAAAGAGATATCATAGAGATGAGATGTTGATGTAAGGCTATTTATTTCTTCCTAAGCTATTTCTCTGTAGCGCTGTCTACATGAATGGATGATCTATGCACAGTAAAGGTGGAGTACAGTTACATCTATAAAGTTATTTAGATGGTAGACCTGTTGTTGACATATATTTGGAGATAGGTATCAAACTCTGATTTTGGATTTAGCTCTTAGTCACGAAGTACTTTCTGTCTTTTCATTTATGAGTTTAAGTTTATATCCTAGACATGCTACCTAGAGTGTAGTATTCTAACTTTTTTCTTTCAGGAACACTAGGAGCTACCCTTGGTACGTTAGAACTATCAAGTGTGTAATTCTTTTAACTGCTAAGGAATGTATAAGCTTTGAAATTCACTTTCAACAGAAATAAACAAAACATCAGGAAAGTTAGTGAGTGGAAAAAGCACTTGCTATTTACTGGCAGTAGCCCATACCTCTTACAACTCTTTAACCATCTTTATATAAGAAGGTAGAAGATGTTTTAGAAAACTGTATTGTCAAGATATTGCAGTAAAACCTGTTTATAAGCTTAATAGACTTGCATGGTTTTTGCATCTTTCTTAACTTTATCACTACTGAAGTATCTATTTGTATTTAATGGAAAAAAATAGCAAAGCCCACTTAGAAAAAAAACAAAACACAAAACCCCACCCAAACCTAAAGCTCAAATCCTCTCTCTTAATTTGTTTTTAATAAATATAACAAGAATCATAATAAATGTCTACTGAGAACACTTAAGAATAATTTTTCTAATACTTATTAATTGCTTATATTTTATTTCCCCTACAGACACTTCTAAAAGCAATTTACTCAAAAAGCAGGAGCATATAAGTTCAGGACAACCCCAGAAGCATCACATAATAGCATCTAAACAAGTCCCCAATGTCTTCTCTTTTTATAATTTCTTTCCCCCAAGCTGTATCATGTTACAGTTTCCTTGAGATCACTTGCTAACCTGCTTTTTGGGGAGATGACCATTTAAAATGAGGGGGAGAAGCACTGAAAGGGCCCTAAAGAGTCCATTTTCCAGCAGGCAGTAGACTGCTAAATCTCTTTGTTCCAGATGGTGAGTAACCTTGATTCTTGTTTGTGAGCTTTGAGTTGGATTGTGTGTTCTCAAACAAAGCTAGTTATGTCTTCTTCCTCCCCCTCTTCTTTAAAGCTTAGAAGTTCTGTTTTGTTTTTTTTCTCTAGCTGAATTTTTTTCTCCTGAAAATTGTTCTAACCCACCTCCCTAACAAATCATTTCTGAGCAGACTTCAAACATGGAGGTTTTTTGTTTTGTGAAAGCTATAGATAGACCTGTTCTTGCACAGTCGCTTGAAAGTAATTCTCATTAATACAATATGTTAAATCCTGATCTTGAGAAGACTTTGATGTGTGGGCTGAGGAGCTTTTCAGGATGGGATCTATCCATTAAGAAGGGCTTGCTTGGGACAATGAATTTGTGTATTAGGGCCTAGAGCTGTTAGTTTAAACACAAGTAATAAGATGAGGTTATTTCCATATATAAGTCTATATATAGGATCATATTTCCAGGCTTATGCTTTTACCTTTGCAAGTGTTTTACTCCTAAATCCCTATGCCCCATTCCTGCACAGTTCTGGGGCACTGTTTTATCCCTCTAGGATGTTAATAAGCCTCACTGGCAAGGAACAGAGCATTACTCTTTGATGGGTATGTAGATTAAATATGCACGCATAATAGTAAATATTTATTTAGGTACCTGAGCTATTCTGATTAATGGCTGCATTTTTCTTTTAAATGATCTGAGTACTTTTTAATGGCAATTAATTAGTATTTATGGCATGATTATTTAATTTATTTCACTCTTCTGCTGCTAGTACTGTCAGAAGCTGGAAACTTCAGGATTTTACAGTTTTCCAGGTTGGTAAATATTAGAGTTTTCTTCTGTCTTCCGTGTGCCTGGGGATGCACAAACCAGTGTGTCTCTGCTCTATTTCCCGGCACTTATTTACCAGCAGCAGAACTACCATCCAGGGAAATAGGACTCTGATCCTGCAAGCACTTCGTGAAGTTTTTTAACTTTAAGTACACAAATAAACTTGTTGTGGTCAGCAGTGCCATAAGGATTACATGCATAAGTTTCCAGAATTGGGACCTCTAGGTCTCTCTAGTAACCTGCTTAGCTTGCAGTAATAACAGGGCAGCTCTCAATGGACTGTGCATCTGGCTTAGTAGGCCATATGTAACTAGTGGCAATACAATTTATTTTGCCCCTGATTGTTGAAGTGCAAGGAAAATAAGCAAGGCTTTCATGAAAAAGGAAGCAACACCTCTATCTATATTTGTGTCCACTACAGAAAATATGAGCAAAGAGGACAGGACAATATGTATCTTTCTTCTTTGGCTTGAAAGCTCAGCGGTGATGACTGCAGGCATCCATCTCTTGGTCCTGCAATTCTCGTGCAGAGGCCTTGTCTTTTCTGTTGAGCCAGAAAAGAATCTCCACTGTTGCTATCCTCACAAAAACCCTACTGAGTTCAAAGGGAATTATCATTTTTACTGTAGGTGAGGATATGGAAGTCAGATGGGATTTGCTATTGGTCACATAAGCAGCCTGAGTTGTTTTTCCTTGACTTGAGGCATGCTTTGATAGTTTGATTTCTTTTTAATTCCTTTTTTTTTTTCTTTTTTTTTTTTTGTGATGCACGTGGCTTTGTAAATGAGACCTATACACTAAGAAGTGAAATCTCTGGAAGGCCCAGTCCTGTTCTTGGAGTTGGTTGAGACAACTTCAAAGATGTAGACCTCCTGAGCTGATCTGGTTACAGCAACTGCTAGCATCTGTGGGAAAACTCTCTCCCTACAAGCAGTAAGGAGGGTCTCACCACCTTGCCTGGGTCAAAGCTGGAGGCTATCAACCAGGAATGAGTTGATGGGAGAGTCCTAATGAAAGAGTCAGTGAGGCAATTAGTGCCAAGGGATAAATCTTACACAGACAGATCTCTTATTCTCTCATCCCCTTCACCCCCCTCCCTCGACAGCCCCGAGTCAAAGCAAAGCAAACAGATGGGGGAAAAATACGATTAGTTGCAGAGCCACCAGAAATCCAAACAATATTCCATCATGGGTTCTAGGCCAGCACACTAATTTATCGAGTGCACCGTGCTATTGGAAGTGGCCCGGTGTGCTAACTCGGCAATAGATCATGATAAAAAATGTAAGTGATCCGTTATCGCCAGGTTAATGCGCTTTACTATGCAACTCTGCCAGCTTGACAGAAACATCATTACATAATGATAATGATGCTTCGCAAACAGAAGCTGGAGGAGGGGGAGGAGGGAACTAGACCTCAGGCTCTGGCATATTGCAGACATTCCTGGGCAAAAAGGGATGAGTTTTCAATTTATTTAAAAATAAAAATAGGAAACTCAAGTGAGTCAGGTCTCAAAAAAGCAAAGATGTTAAGGAATCATTAGTTTTCCAGTTCATCTACCTGATTAGGAGTGTTGATAACCATGAAATTCACCAGATACTTGCTATTGTTTCATTTCTCAAGAGCTGACAGGGCTGTTCAGATCTGGATGCACTTTGCTGATAATGTGGATGAATCAAAAAAATACCAGCCCATCTTTCTGCCTGGCATGTGGGCTCTTGCAAGCTTGGAAGAGAGACTGATACGAAGAGGCAGAAGGAAGGGAGAGAAAGCACAAACTGCATGCAGTGCCTGGGAAGTGGATGCAGGGGGAACACAGCAGTGTGTTTGAGTGTGACAGGCAGAGTCAGGCAGGGTGTTGGACGCCACCACGGTGACAAATGTGGGGAGAGAGGCAGGGACTAGACAGGCGTGGGGTAGGGGTTGTCATGGGTGACGCTCACATGAGAGGTAACACAAGCGCGGTGCCAGGGGAAGGGAACATGAAAAATTGTTGCATGAGCAGACGCCAAGAGGTGAGGTCTTCTGCCTCTGCCTTCTCTTCTCTTAGGTCCTAGATGTAGGATGGAGATGCTGATCTCTCATAAGCTGCATTGCTTTACCTCTGTCTTGCTTTGCATCTTCTGGGTGTAACATGTTTGTCTCTGGCACTGTGAAAAGCTCTTGCAGTTGGTGTGCTCGACTGGGTATTTTTAGCAGGTGCTTAGCATTATAAATCCTGCCGGCTTTAACATCGCTGGGTAGACTTGGTACAATTTACCTTTGGTTTAGCAAGAAATAGGAGCTGACTCAGGGATTAAGGCGTGTCAAGTCAACACAAATAAAAAATAAAGCAGGGGAGGATTAGTCAGAGATGAATGCAACACAAGAGCTGAGTGTTAATTGTGAGTATGGTGCAGGTGAAGAAGAAATAAAACCTCCTTCATTTGCCACCTCCTTCTCTGAAGACACCGTCCATCCTGGGGTTAGCATTGGCAACATGTCCTGATAATGCATGGCTCTGTAGATTGCGGAGATTGCAGCCTTCCCACAGAGCTCACTTTCTTTATAGGTCAGGTTTTGGAGTTGTGTCTCATAACCTAGGAAGTTCCTGCTTTGGTTTCTAGATGGCAGGCGAGGTTTCAGCCCTTGACCACATCTCGTGGCTTGCAGCTGCTGTGTGGTGTGGCTATAAGCAGAGGCTGGCTGCTGACAGGATGCATTGTGAGATGCCTTATTTGACACAGATTTTCTTCTCCAGCAGCAGGATTTCCCTTACAGGCTCCAAACAACTTAGCCATACTGGGAAGAGGAGGTTCTGAAGTATTGAAACGCTTCATGCAAACCTGTTGTGGGAGGGAGGATGCTGTTGAGTAAACCTAGAAGCTCTTTACCTATAGGTTCCTATGACTGCAGTGAAAGGTGAGTGGTGGTGGCTGCAAGGTGATAGTGGTGTGATAGTACTGAAAAACCCTATAGAAGAAGGGATTAGTCTTCCCTGGTCAATCTCTACTCTTATTTTGTATTTTTGGTTTGGTTTGGTTTGGTTTGGTTTTTTTGTAGGTCTTTTTTTGAGAATAAAAGACCCTGAGGGTTTCAACATGTAAACAAATTATAAATCTTCTGCCTTCCCTAAAGATGAAGGGGGCTATTCTGTTCAAACTGCTGGGGCTCAGTAAAGGCTTAGTGTTTAGTCCTTCAGTGAGTGTAGAGTAAGCCACCTTGTGTTATCTCCTGTTCAGCACAGCTGTCCATATACACATACAGAATCTGTGTCAAAGCCCCTATCACACACTTTCATGTTGCCCTGTTCATGTCCCACATCTCATGGCCAGTGTCAGGCTTTGGCCAGAAGATAACAAAAGTAAAGATGGCTCAGTATTTGTTAACTTTTTTTTTTGTGCCAGTTCTACCTATGCCCTGTCCTTGTCAGGAATAAATGGTTATAACAGACCTTGGAACAATAAATTTCATAGCCTCGGGTTGGTTTCTTGTGAATTATTGTCCTCATTGAAAATCTCTTTGTATTTCCTTTCAATTCTTTTTCTACTGGCAAGAAGATGCAAGGACTAATTTAGAAGCAGATAACGAGAGCAGTTGTATGTGCACATGGACATGTATATATTCTTTCTCAAGGTAGTGTAAAAACTGTGATTAGTTGTTTAGATTAGTTATGCTTCAAATTCCCAATGAAAATTAGATGTTTGTTGCGCTAGTCACAGCAATTTCACATAAGAAAACACTGCTCCTGCCACTGTTGTTTGGCAGCAGCCTCTGATCAGGACAGTGGAGGCAGGAAAGGTCTGAGAACTCCAAAATGCATTAAAGTCAGCACAGGACGGCTGGGTTGGATCTCTTCACTGCAAATGTGGCATTGCAGCCCATGCATGTGCAGAGTCCTAGACAGCAACAGGATGAAAATGTAGAAAGATCTTGTTGCCAGACTTCTATGGATACAGAAGCATGAGATGCTGTGTACCAGGTTACATGACGGAGTGTGTCTGTGGGTTGGGATTGTGTGACTGTACAGTAGGAACAGGCAGGGTACTTCTTCCATCAGGGCTGGGCTTCTAAACTCTCTATGCTGTGTATGTGAGTGGAGTGGCACTGTATAGGTCTGAGGTGCCCTCAGTCCTTCTGTATTGAACCATCTCTCCTGATAATATATGTGAGCCTAAGGGAAGCAGTTGCCAAGATTCTTTCAGAGAGTATTTTTTTATAAATTCACTTTCTGTAAGAAGAGCAAAGAAAGAGTGGAAACACTTGAATTTTATTCACTAGCATGGTGTTATGAAAAGGAGACAAGAAGGAGATGTGATGTTGGTGCCAATGGAATATGAATACCCTACCACTGGTCTTGAAGACTAAACCAATGAAAATCTCAGTCATACAAAACGCTTTATATCTGATCTTTCACTGTAAACGTCATATAAAGAAAGGATCTCTCTGATATTTCAAGGAGCAGCAAAGTCTGTGATGACATGCTCGTATCAAGATTTGCATATTTATTATGGATAAGCTGTCAAAATGTATGTTGTCAATTTCACCTTATACTTGGAATTTAATGATGCACATAAAGGACAGAAAATCTTTAATATTAATATTAATATGATTTTAGATTATAAGACTTCATTGTGGATATCAATCACCTAACCCTTAAGGACATGTCACTCAAGTTGATATAGTTTATAGAAAATTAATGTAATCCATTCTGTATGACCTATTGCAGGATCGAGAGGCTTGGGAGGTGGTATGGGGAGTAGGCAGGGTATTGGCCGTTATTAGTTTGCATTACTTTCTTAGAAGCATGAAGTTCTTTGAGTAGGTTAATTCTTAGTTACCTGGGGCTTGTTCGCTGTCTTATACATTACTGCTGAGGTGTTGCGTAGCTCTAACCTGAAGGAGGGTTTGCAGCTTGGCTGATGGCCCTGTGTTTTGTCAGTGTTCACATAAGTAAATTGTGTGTCATCAACAAAAGGTGCTCTTGGAGAAATATGTTGCTTTCACTTCCTACTTAGCAGTTTTAAAGGAGACGGGCATTACAGCTTTCAATTGTCTAAAGGGCAAGAGAGTGCAGGAACATAGATGAGAAGTCTAACTCCTGTGATGAATATGGCTGGAAACAGCTGTGGGGATGGGACCTGTAAGGAGGATCAAGTTTCTTAAACTCACTTGTTCCTATGCTATGGAAAAATCACCCTGATATTTGGGAGGAAGCTTTAAAAAACTGTTAGAGGCCTTGCTTTTTTCTTATCTTCTTCCTCATATTAAAAAAGGCATCTTCACTGAGAGCTTTATCAAATCAACCTTCTTACACTTCCTTGCAACTCTAGACTAGAAGAAATAATTTGTAGGTGAACGGATTTAGGACCGGTTTCAAGCTCTGTCACAGGCAGGGTAAAAGTTAAATACCCTGAGAATGGTCTTCCTGATCATGTGCAGATCTGCTGCCCCATCCTTTCTGTTCAAGCCTTCTGTTCAGACTGTAACTGTGCTGAGACATGGCTATCATTCATCACAAGCATGCACAACACTTAGGTGTTGCCACCTGGTCTCATTTTAGCTTGCTAGTGATTGCATGGAATGTTTGATCATCTCTCTGACCCTCATCTCCTTTGATATGGTTTCACATGGAGGAAAGTGTTAGCCTGCTGCTGAAACCATGTTTTCAGAGTGTTTTAGTGTTGCTCAGTCGATTTTTCTCTGTGTGAAGAAAATGCCATCCAACATTAGAAATAATCTTTTGTTTGAATTCCTGTTTTGAGCTAAGCAACTAACAGTAACTGTTCTTGGGACTTTAGGAAGTAGAACATCCACCTTTTATGTTATCTTGTAAGCTGGGAGCATTCTGAGGACATCTAGATTTGTAGAGGATTCTGACACCATGGTGGGATAGGGGAGAAGGAACTAGTATTCCCACCAGCAGAGAATCATAATGAGAAAATTCAAGAATTAAATGAAGATGACATGAGTCTCTCTCCTTTTTCCACTTCATAATACCTGCAGCAAACAGGTAGGGGAGCTCTTATATTTAGCACATGAAAGTACCTGGAAACTTTGGCAATGAGGACTGGATTGATGTAGTTACTGTCGGAATTTATAGACATACAGATCCCTCTTATCTCTGAAAAAAATGGTATGCATAGGCTGAATAGATAAATAAAAAAATAATTTAAAGAAAATGCAGGTGGGAATGAGGAGGGGGTGGATAAGGATGGCCTGAAAGAACTGTACTGTCGGTGTTTTAAAAACACTTTCTTTTGATCATGGCTTTTAATGGAGCTGAGTTTCCACAGGTCTTGTGTTAGCTGCTTGGTTTCTGTCTGCTATTGGAGTGGGGTTGAAGCGGATTGCATTGCATCTTGTTTGTGTAAAATAGTTAATGGATGAACACCCTGAGCATGCTTCCTTCCTTTAAATAGTACCAAAGCTTCACTAGTACAACTTTCTCTGCACGTTGGCAAAATGTGCCTCAAGAGCAACTGTGAAAACAATAAATTCCAAATCCTGTCCTACTTTGACTGCTGTTTACCTCTTCTTTCCCCCCCGCCCTTCCCCCTCCCTACCCCTTTTCTCCTGCTTGCATATTTAGGACATTTTACTCATCTGTGTAACTGTCTCATCTATTTCCTGTAGGCCTCCTGCGTAGTAGCAGAAGCATTGAAATAACCTAATCAGCCAAACACGTGTGTTCTTTCTTGCTTTGTGCATTTTGTCCTGGTTGTATCTGTTTATCTCCTTGTCTCTAGTATCTGCTTTTATCTATTAGTATGTCTTCTTTCCCATGTTTTATCCGTTAATACCTCTTGTTCAGCTGAGGATAAACTCAGTAATAATTGCACTATAAAATGAAGAGTACACTACATGTCTCTTATTGCTCAGGGGTCTGTTAATTGGAATTTATAAAGTTCAATAAACAGTAATCCAATAAGACCTAAACTCTTATTCATTTATCTTAGAGGTAATATCCAGGCTGCCAGCAGCAAGCTGGAAGTGGCTGAGCCACAAGCCTCGGTCACACATGCAGAATGGATTTGTCTTTTTATCTCTCTGTAGTAGGTATCTGCAACTGTGAGTCTCCCAGCAACCATGTCACTTTGCTGGAACCTGATGGTAGGAGATGTTTTTCCTCTCTGTCTGGGAGACTTTGAAGGAACGTGGTAATAAGCAACTCACGCAAAGTAGAAGATAATAATGTCTTCCCTCACGTCTAAGCCTGGCCAACAGATCCACACAGAGGTGGTTAGGCCTGTGACTCCATGTGTTTTCCCTTTTTCCATTTGGACATTGCTAACTTTGAGCCAATTTAAAGCATTGTTCCCCTATTGCCCTCCCTGCTCCTCGCCATCCCTGCTCCGCCCCGTGCCTAAATTCTGCCTTTTAAATGTTACTGATCTGTTAGTGGTGTCTGCTGCTAGTGGTGTCTGCTCTCCTCCTTCGCTCTGGCCTAAAGCATTGTTTATGAGTCGTACTGGGCATCACGGGCTGATGTCCAGCTTAGCCCATGTTTTAGTGGATGCTGAGACCACTGAGCATGATATTTTTCAGTGATATTTTTCTGTGATATTTTTCAGCACTGAGCTGTGAGCTCTGTACATACAAGTAGCACGTTTTTTCTGCAGTCCACTGCACTTGCAGCCAGTGTTGGAGTCCAGAAGACACTGGTCAGGTACTGTCCCTAAAGCTGCCTGGGAAAGCTGTACAGATGTGGGTTGAGATGAGGTCACTTTTAAAGGCCTCTTGTTGACTAGTCAAGGGCAGATTGAACAGCCCTGAGTTTTGGTAGGAAACAAGTGTTCTGTAACAGTCCCTGTGGATGTTGTACCAAATATATCCCAGTGATAATGCAACCTAAATAGCAACGTATTGACTGAGTAAACAGATAACACGATACCCGATTGTTGGATCAGTGTGTCAGTTTGGCAGCAAAAAGCTGCAAGACTTGAAAGCATGTTACACAGGATGATGGGAATTGTAGGCAGCACACAGGAGGTATCTGGCTGACTCTAAGCCTTTTGAAGAGTGGTACAACTGTGTGTTTGCTGCTAGCTGAAAGACAGGATGTGGAAAAACAATTTGTCAAACAACTTTTTCCAAATCTCTTTTGTATTTTTGTTTGTTTTAACTCTATGGAAATTTTAAGCTTTTAAGCTGGGTTAATAAAGCTAAATACTTTATTCAGAAACCCCTTTGCAAATGATATTTCAGTATCCCAAGGTGTTTCCCAGGAAGCCCATTTTCAGCGTGCAGCAATGTCTTTGCTCCTAATAAACAGTTGCTCTGGGTCTGATAGGCAATGCCCGGAATGGGGTTTAGATGTCTAAGTTGAAGGTTGGGAGTCTCATTGCTTCCTAACTCTTCTGCAGCTTGAAGCAAGACACCCTGCCCCTCCCTAGCCAAAAAAGACTAACTTCTCTTATTAGAAGTGCACACAGAGTTTCTGCATTATTGAGTTATTTGGACTCTCAAAAAGTAGTTTGATCTTGGTTCTATGGCATTTCTACCTCTGCTTCCAGAGGCTGGATTTCCTCTGGACATTCTTACTGGTGCTTACTCGTATCTTGCAAGAGGATAAGAGGATCTTCTAAAGATTTTGAAGCAATGATAATATGGCAGTGGTTTCTACATCATTGCCTATGCACTCTGATGATCTCTTTGCAGCGTGATGGGTTTGGCAGAAGTTCCCCAACTCAGAGTGACTAGGCAAATGTTCACACAACTCCATTCAAGGTTTTTTTAGTCTAAGGTTGCTACCTTGGGATCAGCAGGTCTATAAGATGCAGATAGCAGAGCCTAAGAGAGTATACTAGGGAGACAGTAGACATATTTGTCCTGTTCTTGTGCTTTTTCACTTAATAGCCATTACCGACCACTGCTAGAGACAAGATACTGGAATAAATGGACATTGGGCCTGACCCAGCAAGCTGTGGTTATAAACAACCCTCCCGAGACCCTTCTCTCTGCATTCACTGGCTGCATAAATAACATTGGGCCATCACACACTGTTCTGAGAGCCTCAGCAATGTACCTAAAGTGAGATGGGATGCATCTCTGTCTCTGGGTCTGTTCTAGTCAAGTATAAACTAAGACCATTATGGTGAATGGCCAGTGCTCTCCAAACTCCAGAAGTGATGTTGGGCAAGGCAGTATATTTAGTGGTCTTTTTCTTTGCTCCCTTTCGGTAATGAAAAACCGTTTACTGAAGAAAACTGACTTGTATAAACCCTTAGTTAATCAGTGTGGCATCTACAGCAATATATTAGATCCTTTCATAATTCAGTGTTGTAACAGCTTAATAATAGGTGTTAGAACAACATATGTCTCCAATTTATATGTATTCACTTTTTTGTGTGTTTTAGGCCATTGGAAAAAATACAGGGTCTGTGGTGAGGATAGAAAAGGAACCTCAATTTTAGCAGATTTAGTACAGAAAGGGACAAAAATTTGACCCTTGATTCAAAACTTCAAAGATGTAAAGTGAAGGTTTGTTATGACCTGTTCTGTCAAATAAGGCACAGTAGTTGCCCGAAGGTAATATATCCTCATATATTATCATACTTAAAAACAAGCAATGTAATACATTTTTTTGAAGAACCTGACGTACTAAAGAAGCTATATAGGCTGGTAAAGTCACTAGATAGCATCTCTAAATCATGTAAAGCTGCCAGTGTTATATTCTTTTCTGATGGTTTCAAGGCAACCTGCCATTCTCACTACTAACTGGATTTGGTTTTTTTTTTTCTAAAGAAGGGAAGTGCATCTGCTCTGAGGTGATGCATAACAGCTTTTTAACCATATTGGGGCACTATGCCTTAGTTAGTAGCTAAGGACATGCAGCTTGACCAGAACAGAGGCCTAAAAAATTTGTCGTTGACTATCATCAAAATATTGACATCTTTTTCAGTAATATGGGCAGGAGCCTTTATTCCCTTTTTCTCTTATGACCATGAAGCACTGGTTCAGCATAAATACAGGTAGGCCCATGGTATCTTCCCATAGTTTTTACAACCACAGCAATAGACTGAGTGCTACTCTTCAAGGAGGGCAATAGGATTTGAAATGCCAGGAGCAAATGCTGGCCCCCAATGAGCTTCACTTCTTTTCTCAGAGATGATACTCTCAGGAATAGAAGTTGAAATTTCTGTAACTTATATTTAAATGGGTGCCTAAAGTTAGACTTTTAATGCTATATATAGGCACCTAGGTGTGTAGACTGGCTTTCAGTGTTACCAAATACATAGCAGATCCCACTGAAATCAATGGCAGCATCTCCATGCTTAGCAGTTTTGAAAAATTATGCCACTGTTTTCATGGGAGCATTGATTTCTAGTTCCCTTAAGGTGTCATGGTAAGATATACCTAGACCAGGGTTGTGCTAAGCTCAGTGTTTTGAACAGGAGCCTGTGTTAATGTAGGCATGCTGTGGTTTACACCAATCTATCCCCAAAACCTCCTCCCTCTCTCGGTCGCAAGATTGCTTCCCTGACCATTCTGAGGGTTCATTTTGTTCCCGTAGAAATTTTTTGCTGCCTAGTTAATGTCACTTAGCGTTGGGCTACAGTGTTTGTTTTGAAACAGATTAATTAGGTTTTCCATGACTGGTGGTTTAAGAGCTGCTTGTTACGTGTGTTCTGAATATTGTCTCCGGACGTGTTTTGCGGACAGTCTTTAGAAATGTTTGTGCTATGGTGGTGTTTGTTGCTAATTGCTGTGATTTGCTGAGGCATTGGACAGCTGACTGATTTCAGTGTGAGCTGGGGCAAGCAGGAAAACAGATTTTATTCTGAGGGTGAAAAAAATAGGACGCAAATGCATTTCAAGATCTAATGAGATATTCTTTGTTAAGTAACAATTATTTTGAAAGGCAACTAAACAGAAGGAACTTTTCGAAAAAGAAAGGAAAATCATGTCATGTTTTGAAACTAATAGAATTTATCAAAGAAAAATAACTGTACCCTGCAGCTATATAAAGGGTGAAGGGTTCCTTTACAGGGAACTTGGAATGCTTAAACAGGGATGTACAATATTTGACAAAGCTTATGGTTTTGCAAATTCCCTTGAAATATAATAGTTTTGACAATTTTTTCTAAGTACAACATAATTTCTTAAAACCCTTATCGCTCCCAATGACTTCTAGAACCACGTAGATCACGGCAGCCCTGTTGGTCTCTGCTAAACTTAAATGAATCCGTAAGAAGTTGTCTACTTCCCCTCCTATTGTGAATGACCTTCCTTAAAGATCCTGTGTGTATTTAGTGGTGACTTTCCCGTATACTGATCAGACTGTCAAAACTGAAACTGAAGTTTATCTCCAAAAATGTGTTCATTCCCATTAGTGTGAGAAATCTGTTTCTCTGACATATTTTCTCCCCATGGATCGGTATTCTCCTTAATATCTGAAAGCTGATGGCTTCTGACTGAAGGTTTGGGATATAATCTGGATTATATAGAGCAGAGAAATTGGTGGGAAAAGTGCTAATGAAGCACTGGGATAAAGTGAGGCTTTCTTCCAAATATAGAGGAAAGCAAACCTTGTATATTCCAGCTGCTGATAGTCATAGAGATTATGTTCATAACGTAATAGATACAGACATGAAGTTGGATACCTGAAAAGTCCAGAAATTCAGTTTGGCAGGTTGCTATGTATTAGTAGCTTTTTAGTTTGGTCATATTGTTGTCTTCTTGATGTATGTAAATTTGATAGCGTATATTTTTCAAATTCTCTGCTAGTTCCAGGATGCTGCCAGTGTGGTCAGGGTGATATACTGCAATGTTGTGGGATAGGTGCTATTGTGGAGTTGGTGTGGGTTTTGTATGGGTTGTGGGTTTGTTTTGTTTTGTTTTGTTTTTATCCTGTCAGCAATTTTGGGGGTTCCTGGTCTTGGCATCTTTCCTAGGCTGGATCTTTTTGACTTCTGAAATACTGACTTTGTTCAAAGATGTTTAATATACCAACTGTTGTCTAGAGACTGTTTTGTCTGAGTTGTTGCATAAGCACTGCTCAATTTTGAGAAAGCTTAACCTGTTTTACAGGTGTCCCCTCTCAGCTTTTTCTCTTCCCTTTAGTAACAAGAACAAAAGATGTTTAATGGTTAGCAACTTTCACTGTGGCTAATACACATCAAGAGAAAGAACAGAAAGCTGGCATCCTGTCCTTTACTTGAATGTGCTTTTTTTGCTGTATTGTGAAAGTTACACTAGCTTGCAAATTTACCACTTCAACAAAAACGTAACTGCTCTTCCTCTTCTTCTGCATGCTCTCTTTACTGTTACCAGGTACGTATGGCATATACTGTCTGCTGCTCAGGTAAGGGTTTTTACAGTGGAACAAGCAGTAAATGTCGCTGGCGTTTTGTAGGGTTTTGTCTTGGGAAGAAATTCCAATGCTAGGATTTGCCCGTGTGCTGGGAATACAGTGCCAGCCTCCTTTCCCTTGCCTTTGCAGCACACCTGCATGAAACTCACCCTACCCATACCCAAATAATCTGCAACTCAAATCTCTTTTGTGTATCTGGAACAAATTGTGCTGGCCGTTTGCCATGCAGTGAAATCACAGTTTTTCATTACACTCTCAGAAGCGTAATTAGTGAATAAGGCAGCTGTATGCTCTCAAAAATACATCTATCAGTACAAACTGCTGCCTGATGGTCCAAAATAAAACATGCCAAAATTTCTTTTATGCTTTCTGTTCTCTTAGAGTTCATGGGCAGGTAATTCAGGGGAAAGAGAAGCACTGAGCATTTTGTTTCCTTTGTGATTTATGTTCATTACCAATAAAGAAGAGAAGAAAAAAATGTGTCTTTAAATTGCCTGATTAGAATGATCTGTCTCTGTATTAAATGACGCTTCTTTCTGGTTCCTCTAGTTATTCACCTGGTATCTTGTAACTCCTGTTTTCATGGGCTCTGCCTGTTTATAGGAAAAGTTTTCTAATATTTACCCATCAGTTCCACATGCTGTTTGTCAGTGTAGTGAAAAAAAATGCTCATCTTGAGATACCTCCAAAGAGAGCAAGTCTCTAGGGTGGCCCTTACCTGTCACAGAGAATTGACCAGAATGCACTATTTTTCTGAAAAAGGTACAAGAAATTGAAACAAAAAAGAAAATGTAACGGTATGTGTCTCTTCAAATGGCTCTTGGTCTTTTTTTCCTTGAATAAATTGGCCTAGGAGGACACACAGAGATGATAATGTTTCTTTGCTTCAAACTTTTGCAGGAATTTTTCCCTCACTTTTACAGCAACCTTAGAAATGAGTATGTAGAGGTATTTTACTACTTTACCGGGCAAAATAACTCCTTTCCTCCAATTCCAAAGTGTTTCTAATAAAAAACTTCTACTAGCTTTTATTCCAAGCTGCTGAAACATCACTGGGTCTTTATCCTTCCAAATTCCCTGTGGCATAATGAAATGCAATACTTGTTTTACAGAGGGAAAATAAAACCTGCCTGCCACCTAGGAAGCTTCTGGTGAAGATGGGAATTGAACTCCCATCTTCCACATCGGCAGGCAGCATGACGTTGATCTTCTTGTGAAGTGTCTGACTGGCGTAACTTCAAGGAGGGAGAGGGTTAGTTTATGATGGCATCAACAGGATGCAAATTTAGATCAATTCCTTTCATCTCCCTTAGCCAGAAAAATACCTAATGACATGAATTTACAGAAAGTGACAGAAAACCTATGGGAGAGATCTGGAATTGATAGAAATATATCAAAATTTTGTATAAAAACTGGGAGGGGAGACATCAGTCCTACTGTGTTTTGTCTTGTTTGTACAGTTTTCTACAGCAGAGGCTGAAACATCTTGCCTGAGAGGCAGGGGGAGGAAGTTATTTCTTTGGGGTGGAATGGTGGAGTCTGACCTTGCTGCCTGTCCCCATCTAACATACATCATAGAATGGCCTAGGCTGGAAGGGACCTTAGAGATCATCTAGTCCAACCTCCCTGTCACGGGCAGGGCCACCACCTCTCGACTAGACCAGGCAACACATGGGGACCAAGAGGAAATCGAACCCACGACCTCGGTGTTGTCATTGTTGTCAGCACCACGCTCAAACCACTGAGCTAACCGGCCCCCTGACATCTACTTGTTCATTATTTTTCTCCCTTCTGCACCCTCAGAAGATCCCTGTACCTGTGCTTCCTTGCTCATCCAGTTCACTTCTGATCCATCTTCAGCAAAGTTCTAGGACAAATCTTGGCATCCTGTGACAATATCAATGTAACATTCAAGGGTGAAGCATGCATCTGGCCACTGTCTGGGTCATCTGGAGAAGACTCAAGGCTCGACCTATGAGTCTTGCTATCCTGAGCTCGTGGTATGTCTTTGATAGGCTACACCTCAGATTTACTGTTCCTTTTTGAGATTTGTACTTGGAAAAATGTTCACTGGAAGTGTGCTAATGAAAGGAAGTTTGAACTTTATTTTCTTTCTTTCTGTCTGCATTAAGTGTATATTTCCAGCAACTTCTAACTCTCAGTTGCAGGTCTTGGGGAATCTAACGTTCTGTTGTAGTAGGTTGCAGGTGGAACAGCATCAAGTATTTTCAAATGAACAAAACATCCCAAACAAGACTGGACCTTGACTTTCTAATCCCCTTCATTTTTCATTTCTCTTCTTTCTGGCTGGTACTGTGAGGTTTTGTCTGTAGTTATATGTACAAAGACTTCTGGTAGACAACAAGGCTGGCAAAGGACACTGCTAGACTAATGTTCTTACTATTGAATTAAATAGTAGGTGAAATTCATCTCATCTGGACTTCTCAAAGTGAAAGAAATACAGCCTTCTGCTCTGGTTTTCTGTCCCTTGACAGACTTGTAACATCTCTCAGGTGCTATGTTTCTGCTCAGAGGTCTTCAGTGCTGCTGGGAGGAAATATGCAAGCAGAATTTTCAGACTTATTTTGTCTGCAAATTGGATCCTCCTCATGCCTGAAAAAGAGGTAACATATAAAATCAGGGTTATTCATGTTGGCAGTAATACTATTAATTGCTGCCTTAATAGCGTACAGGAAATGAGTGGGAATATGTGTCTTACTATTCATGGTGAGCAGAGAGACACCTTTGACACGTCCAGCAGTTTCTGTGGTTTGTGTTGTCCATGGTGTGTTCATCTGACCTCAAAATGCACTTTGGCTGGGGTAAGTTCTGAAGGAAACGTGTTGCTTCCTACAATGGAGGGGATGGATGGGCAAGTTGGACAGAGTGCTGATCCTGAGGGAGATTAATTGCCTTCACAGCTTTGCTATGCTTCTCTTGGATGACCTTGGCCAAATCACTTCACGTTCCTCCAAACCTCTGTCTTCACATTGGCAAATGGAGTAAAGATACTGACCTCCTTAAATGCTTTGAGACTTACATGAAAAATTCTTTCTAAGAGTATGGTAGGATTGATGTGGTAGGTAGAGAGATATGGCTTCCTGTACCCCTTTGCTGGATAAATAGGATGTCATTCTCTCAGGTTGTCAATCCATCTGTCACTTGTCAGAAGCACTAAATTCAGATGCAAAATGTATAATTGTAGAAAAAAGTTAAGTGTACTAAGGTCAAAAGAAGGGGGTGGTGGGGAAATGAGAAAAGTTGTGTGGAGAGGAAAGGGGGGTGTGCGGGGGGAAGTGTTTGAACTTCATAAACCACTTCTTCCTTCTTCTGAGAGACGGAATTGCTTTGCATGAAGATTTCAACTTCTAGCTCCTAGCAAAAAAAGCATTAGCTGCAAGGGAAGCAAAAACATATATTATAGAGCAGCACTTTCTGTAATTTTTTTTGGAGGCACACATTTGTAAACACATCTAAAATTAGAGTTCAGCGTCAGAACAATGAGTGCTAGCTCTTCATATTCTCTGCTCTCAGATTTTGATGTTCTTTCTCCTCTCTGGATCATAATATAAGCGTATGTGTGTGTATAATTTATTTATATTTTTAAAAGGAACCTTCTATATTTCCATCTGTTCCAATTAAACTGAATGAAACAGCTTTTGTAAGTAAATCAAGGGAGGAGAGGAAGAGAAAAGAGTAAAGAGGAGAAAATGGCTTAAAATGCAAACCTTGAATGGAAGAGAAGGAAACATTTGTTGCTTAGCACCAAGATGAAAAATATTATCTTCTCTGTACTAAAATCAGGAAGCAAAATTCTTATTTCTCCCCCTCTGCCTTCCTTGCTCCTTCAAAGCACTTCCAGACATCAGGCAAGATCTGAACACAGCGTTGCTTCTGTGTCAGATGGCATTTTCTGAAATGAGGAATGTCTTTGGAGTTAGAGTAGACCCTACATTACCTCTCCATGTTTTCAGTCAGCTGAAACAGGCCAAAGAGAGGGAAGATCTTTGTTGTCTTGGACAAGATCACCTACAACGGTCCCTTCTAAACTCAGGTATTCAGTCATTTTGTGAAGATGGTCAGCAGTGTGTACACTTCATTTGTTTTGAGACAGTTTAGTTTTGCTTCCTATCATGCTGACTTGCTGAATCCCCTCTGCCCTCTGGGAATTCCTGGCCAGAAACACTAATTTTATGGTGAAGCATCTAAAAACAGTCAGTCCACTTGGTTTGTTAAGTGATGGTGAGAGCTGGCCAACAGTACTCTGAAAGGAAGTCTCTTTATTCTAATTTTTTTTTTTTACTTTCTTCTCCTTCCC
>NW_009735495.1:15761-18327 GCF_000703405.1 Apaloderma vittatum | reverse complement strand
GCTGTGGGCAACAGTGTCGAATGCCTTACTATATATATATACAAATATATATATATAAAATATGCCTTACTATATATATGTATTTGATATAGTGCTACAAAGAACAGCAGTCTTGTTTTGTCTGGAGAGGCAAAATGTAAAAAATCTAACATAAAATTGCCTTCTGCCTCATTAAATTCCTCTACACTCAGTTTTAATACTTGGATTCCTAACCTTGTGTGGCTCCATACACACCTGATTACTAGAGTAGCAATTCACATTTTGTTCCCTAAAGATAAAAAGGCAGCAGAGCACAAAATACATGTCCAGCCCTGAGTTTTCCTTCCAGCTGTGAGGCATTTCTACCACATTTCCTTTTTTCCTTTTTTTTCTTTTTTGTGCCTCCACATTTTCTTTTCAGCACAGTTCACAGTTGGACATAGACAAAATCAGGTGTTACCCTTCTGACGCAGATAAACCGGAGCAGGAAGGACACCTTCCCTACCTTGTCTTTTGGGATGCAAAAAAATACTCACTGGTGAGGCAACCCGGCGGTCAGGAGGTTCAGATTGGTTTGGACAGATGTCTGGAGGCTGCATAGCCCAATGACCTTCCCTGCTAATCCCAAGTATTTCCTTCTCTTTATGTCTTCCTATGGGCTACCTCTCCTCTCCTCTGGTTTTCCCATTTCCTCTCCCTCTCTGATGCACCCTCTATCACCAGGCATCAGCAGCAGGGTCGGATTCCGCTCCTGCAGTGAGAGAATGAGATTATTTCCTCCTCCATCTCCTCTTCCTCTTCCCCCACTGCTGCCAACTCCTGCAGCAGTTGCTGTTTTTTCTTAAAGCCTCAGGTGCGGGAATTATGTGATTACACAGGAATTTCATATCCTGCTGAGAATAAGATGTCCCTAAGCTACTGGAAACACAGCGCAACAAAAGACAAATACAAATAACGATTCATCTTCGATACAACTAACGATTCATCTGTGGATTTAGGGAAAAGGTTGCTTCGATTTTGGAATGCTGGAAGTTGACAATATGATCCCTGTCCTGGCTCCTCTTACACGCAGCGGCAGCACTTGATGCCAGGTGTAGGTAACAGTCTGTAGCCATCCAGCCGCAGCAGCCAGCCCTTGCAGTCCAGATTGCATTTTTGTCTGAGCTGCTCAGGGCAGAGGCACGAGAAAAGGAAAACAAAGGCTGTGATGGCTCTGGATCCCTCGTGCCCACAATGCTGCAGAAATACTAAAGTTCCAACACTCCTTTTTAGTAAAATGACCTGTGTAAATAGGACCTTTTAAAGTAGTATCAGTTGGTACTCTGATCTTCAGACCTTTTTCATTGCTGCATACTTCGGAGCTATCACTGTTCCAGTCCAGTTGACAGAAATACTGATAACCAGCCGGAGGAATGATTCATAATTATTAAAAGCCCAGAGGTGGTAGGAGGAAAGACATCTCGACCTTAACTCACATGGAGCAGTCACCTCTCACCTATATTCACTGAATGGTTTGCTGGAACGAAACAGCTGGGACAGAAATAAGGTCCCAGCTTTCCAGTATGGATTAGTTTGGTTTCAGAAGCAGCATGAGTTTAAGTGTAATTTCTATGGAGAATAGTTACAAAATAGATCTCATACTCTAAGCTGTTTACACAAATTTAATGAAAACAGTAGCTCAAAGCACTATATAAAGCTACCACAAGCAAGTAAAATTAAATTGTGGTTGTTTTACAAAATCAAAGGTAGAAGGAAAGAGCAAGAGAAAATTCAGTCATGGTTTAGGAGTATCCAGCAATATAGCATAAGCTCCTTTCAGCACAATGCTAGAATATTTTCACCTCCAAAAAATCTAGACTACATGGGCAGAGACTAAAAGAAAATTGAAATGAACTAAATATCTGAGCTACTGAGTAGGAACTATTGAAGAGAATATTCAGATATGAGCATCCCCCAAGGCTCACTGCTGGGCTAGTCCTGTTTCCTCAGTCATTTGGATGAGGAGATGAGTGCACCCTTAGTAAGTTTGCAGATGACACCAAGCTGGGTGGAAGTGTCGATCTCCTGGAGGGTAGGGAGGCTCTACAGAGGGATCTAGATAGGCTGGATCGCTGGGCTAAGGCCAACATCATGAGTTTCAATAAGGCCAAATGCCGGGTCCTGCACTTTGGCCACAACAACCCCCAGCAGTGCTACAGGCTTGGGGAGGAGTGGCTGGAGAGCTGCCAGGCAGAGAGGGACCTGGGGATGTTGATGGACAGTGGCTGAACATGAGCCAGCAGTGTGCCCAGGTGGCCAAGAAGGCCAAGTGCATCCTGGCCTGGATCAGGAATGGTGTTGTCAGCAGGAGCAGGGAGGTGATCATGCCCCTGCACTCGGCTTTGGTGAGGCCACACCTCGAGTGCTGTGTCCAGTTTTGGGCCCCTCAGTACACGAGGGACATGGAGGTGCTGGAGAGAGTACAGAGGTGGGCCACCAAGCTGGTAAAAGAATTTGAAGCATGTGTCATACAAGGAACGCCTGAGGGATCTGGGGCTGTTTATCCTGGAGGAGGCTGAGGGGAGACCTTACTGCGCTCTACCGCTGA
>NW_009735495.1:0-15595 GCF_000703405.1 Apaloderma vittatum | reverse complement strand
TATGATTCTATGATTCTATGATTCTATGATTCTATGATTCTATGATTCTATGATTCTATGATTCTATGATTCTATGATTCTATGATTCTATGATTCTATGATTCTATGATTCTATGATTCTATGATTCTATGATTCTATGATTCTATGATTCTATGATTCTATGATTCTATGATTCTATGATTCTATGATTCTATGATTCTATGATTCTACGATTACTTGAGGGTCTAGCCACCTGCAAGCCAACTCCACATTAACTGGTAAAGAAAGCTCAGAATTTTTAAGTATCTGCAACAGGATATTGACTGTTTACTGTTAGGAAATGTGTCCAAGTCCAGCCTAGTTTAGAAATTACTTGAACTCGTTATGTGGTAGATATTGAGTTGTATATTAATCACACCCTTTCTATCTCCTGCCCTCCACATGTCATAGATCATCACTAAAAACTGAAAGATCATCTGGAGGCCGAATGCTATGCCTCTGTGGAATTATCATTTCTTTTTACAAATATCTCTGGATCAGAGAAGAGCCATGGGGGTTTCCCGCTGTGGATAAACAGGAGGGGCTGGTTCCCAGAAGACTGAACTAGTCAGCAGCGGTAAGACTATATCAACTTTAAACGCAATACTCGAAACACTAAAGTGGGATAAAGTGGTCTGTGTACCTTGCAGGGAGGTTAAAAATATGTGTAATATGTGCTGTAACTGGTCATTATCAAATGGTGAGATTCTTTTTTATTAACTCTTTCAGAGTTAATACTCTCTCTGTTGCTGGGTCTTTTTTTGCATTTACAAGGAGTTTTTGATCCTAGATGTTTATTCTCAGCCCTGCAGTGAGTAGGCCAAATGTGGTCCTAGTTCTGTGCAGTGATTAAGACCGTTTTCAGGCTGCTTGGCTTGAGAGTTGCTCTTGTCAGTCACCTTCCAGCTTTCTGAACATGTACAGGTTCTCCTCACAATTTCTAGACAGCCTAGTCCCCTGGCAGCTCTCAGTTTTGCTAAGCTTCCCCTGGCTGGTGGGGCATTTCATCAAGACTGAAGTCTCATAGTCTTCAAGAGGTAGATTTCCAGCTAACCCCTGGCAAAGCACTTTCTGCTTTTTGATGTCTTTCATCACCCTCCAAGCTCTGAGGGATGGTGCTGAGCTCCCCCTTGTCATCTAAGAGTAGCGAGAAGGAAAGTGGTCTCTTGAGATTGCACTCCAGTGCCATCTGAGATGCCTCTGAATGTGTGCCTGTGTTTTCTCTTTCATTGACAATGTTGTCTCACACATTTTGCAGATGAGAGAAGCACAAGCCAAGGCAGAGGCCTTTCCCACTGGAGTGAAAGGGGCAGGACTCTTAGACAGACAAAACCCTAGCAAACTTTTTCACTGCTTTCAAAGCAAGTGACAACACATTTGGAAAAAAAAATAAAAATATTTGACCCATTTAAGATAAATCCTGTTTACTTTGCTTGCATGAATAGAGTTGCTAATGTTAGCAGGAGGAAGATGAGCAGAATGTGGCACTACTTGCATCCCTCTGCCTTTGAATTTTCTATAACAAATGCATTTTTCACTTAGAAGTTGACACACCTTTCAAAAATAACCTTTTATTTTTCCTGCCCATAAACGCCAGAAAATCCACAGAAGATAGGCTGACAGTAGAGAGTTACCAGCATGGAATAATTGCCCATATCACACAGTTAAGGATTCGCAGGATCCATGTCATGTACGTGAGGAATGAACAGGCTCTGGACCTGCGCATTTGGTTGTCAGAGCACTGCAGTAGTGATGCTGGTGGTACTCGGGGCCTTCAAACAGGTCACCTGTCAACATTCTTTTGAGTCCCTAACTGTGTGCAACCAAGTTTGATATTCACCCCTGGAAAACTGTCTTTATGTATCTGCCACTCTTTCTCTTTTGGGGCTTGCCTTTAGCTCTTAATTCATTGCTTGCAATTTCTTTTTCCAGGTTCAGCCTTTCTGTGGCCTTCAAAAATGGAGAGCAAAATCCCTTTTTAATTTTGTTGCCGTGAAGAGCCCTGATTAGGACTTTAGCCACTGTTGGCTCAAGCATGTGGGGATATGTCCTGGATCAGACATAATATTGTTGGAAGTAAAACAGTAGTTACAGATGTCATCTGCTCAGGATACTGTGTTGGTGCTACCCCCCCCCGGCTTTGCTTTTGTCAGCCAGATTTGCAGAAGCAATAGAAAAGTTAGCAAAGCAAAGCAACCAAGGTTGGATTATTTTTATTACGCTCTGTTTCCTCACAGCTGGTCAAAATAGTCAGTACCTTCCAGATCTGACCAGCTCGAAATGGAAGTGAAGGATGAACATGAAGCACGCACCAGGCAAGGCTGGGGCAGTGTCTTCTGGTTGGCACCCAATCCCCTTTGTCATTCCCCATTTCACCAGCAAGAACACATGGCCCAGCGTACCCTCTCAATGCAGAAGGCATAAGTGTTAAGTCAGAAGATCTCAACTAGTTTTAACATCTCCAAAACCTCAGGAAGGTTTTGTGGAGGAAGATGTTGTGGAGGGTGGTGGAGTCATGTAAAGCCAGGAAGCCCCCAGGACTGCAGAGCCCACAGGTGAGGCCCCGCTGGGTTGCTGTGGAGCAGGAGGAGCGAGCTCAGCCTTCAGCCCCAGGCAGTCCTTGGGGGTCCTGGCCCTCTCCCAGCCACAGTGTCCTGCCAGGGCCATACCCCTGCTGCCTACATCCCTGCCGAGAGCTCCCAGGCCAGGGGACAGCCAACCGCCCAGCCCCCGCCCAGGTGAACTGCTGCAAGAAGGAGAGAGGTGGTCTTATTCGAGGAGCTAGTAGTGGGACCAGTAAGTGTAGTGCAGTGGCTGCTCCCTGCCTGCTTACCTGATATCTGCTCATGAAAAACATCACTGAAACTGGACTTGAGCCATTAATTTTGCCTGGCACTCCAAGATCGGGATTGGTGTTTTTATGTTTAAGATGGTTTTCCAAAGGGGCAGATAGTTGCTGTCTGTTCTTGAAATTAAAAAAAGTAATATATGTATATATAAATATTTCTCACCACATGTAATTTTCTTGCATAATTTAGAATTTGTTTCCCCTCTTCTCTACTACCTGGAAGTGTGGGGCAGAGACCCAGCATAGCATCTGGGGAGCTGCTGCAGTCCCACGGCTGAGCTGGATGCCCACATCAGCTCAGGTGCCTCTGGGGGTGGAGAGAGAGACGGCTGCCCAGAAGCTGTCCATCGTGGGAAAGAAATGCCTAAAGCAGTGTGTACTTAAGGTTACCACCTCCCAGACGGTCCTTTGCTCAGGACATGCCAATATTTTTCTAGAGAAGCTAAAGGAATGTGTAGCATTTTCTGAGATTTTACCACATGTAAACACCATCATAAGCATAATCACTGTCAATGACTTCCATTTAATTCTCAGACAAAGTTTGCTTTTAAATACCACACCACATTTGACACGGCCAGTGATAAATGGAATGCAATTAGTTCTACTATTTGCTTTGATGATATGCTAAATTATTTCTTACAACAGACCATTTAGTATCCAAAGCTAATGGTTATACTCCTGCATTTAAAAAGTCTAATATATCTAAAACTGTGGCAAACTGATAAGTTTCAAATTGAGATATTAAAGTATAGGAAAAAAGTCATTCCATGAATGACTTTCATCTAATAAATCCTTGACAATGGCCAAGTCTTCATCTTCACAAAGAAGTCTTAAACTGTGAGAATTTTGCATGTATTTCTCATAATTGCATAAATAAATATCTTTATTATCCTCCCTCTTAGTGATTTACAGTCACTTAATGAATATATAATCTTAAGGAAAATGTCTGAATTACAATGTTCTTTTGGTATTTTTGACATGATGCTTCTTTTAATTGTTAACAAGACAGTTACTACTTTTTTTTTCCCCTTGAAGTTTATAATGATCTTATAATGGTAATTGCAAACTAAGGAAAAGAGTGCAGTCCCTGAGACTACAAATGTTTGATCTTATGAATTGTTAGCCCTTATACTGCAACATTGCTTGCCATGGAGCTTACTCCTCTGCTATGTACTCTGAATTCCCGTTATCACCCCATTCCTTCAGTATATGCCTTCTTCATGTGGACCTAATCCAGCTGAGGAATGTAAATGTCTCACAAAATTAGAAGCTGAAAGCAAGTAGCAGCAGAGCACTTGATCCTAGAAATAAAATTTTGCCTGGAAACATAATTTCTTGGACTTAAGGAAGAATGGCTTGCCCAAATTTTACCATTTCTACAAGGTATTAAAGCTACCTTGTGAGTGTCAGGCTTTGATATCTTGATGCCTGTTGAAATTCCATAGTGGCAAAAGCAGGGCATGCATAACATACCAGATCTGCAAGACCCTGGAAAGTCTTCCGGTAGATTTTTTTTTTCTCATCCTAGTACCTTTCCCCTTTTTCTGAGTTCCATGTTTTCTTGCTCCTTGTTGGGCTCTTCTTCTTAACAGTTTAATAACCCTGAAGATGATAAGAAGAGGTGATCACTAGGGATAAAGGCAAACCAGAAAACATGCCAGTGTTTCATGACAAACACTTAAAACCACCCCAGATACTGTATTGTTCTCAGTAAAATCATAAAAAGTAGCAATGATAGATTGTCCCTTCTGTCAAGGACTATGCAGAAATGGAGATGTAAGGGCATCTTAGCATTTTCCCTGAGGAGAAAAAGAAATGGACTAGACATTCAAATCATCATTCTTACTCTGCTGTCCTTACAACGTGTTCATAAATCTGTTCACCTTGAATAAAAACAGCAATTGCAACAGGGAGATTTGACATGGGTAATCCCACTGACAGGACCAGAGCTAAGATGCTGCTGTGTTTGGTACCCTTTAGCTTGTTATTGTCTCTCTAAGCTGTCTGTTTTCTAAATTCTGATCAGAAGAATATTCCCATCACCCGGGTGACATCCTGTCTCCTGCCAGTCTTTTGGCTGGGATAACACGTCCATGAGGTTTTCCATCTGGATAAAAGAGCCCTCAAAAAACTCTGCATGACTGGGCTAGGGCTGCCTGAAACAGCAAGCTCTGCTTCTCTGCTGCAGAACTCCATAGTACATATTCATCACCCCTGTGTTTATCACAGCAACTTTCATAAATATTTTTGACACATGATACATGACTTCTCAACTTCATTTTTCCAACAGAAATACCAGAAAGCGGCAGGCAGCTGCTTCTTTTTCAGAGGGAAGGCTACAGATCCCAACAGTAGCAGTCTATTCTTGCAGCAAAGGCAATCCATCATACTCACTATCCCTTCCCCTTGGCTCCTGTCGGATACAGCTCTGTGATTTTAGCACTCCAAAGTATCTGATTTCTCCAGGGTAGCACCTGTCATTTTCTAGGGATTTGGGTTAAAATCCCCACCTGCAGCAGGTTTTGTCTTCAGCTTTTTCTTCCAAGTGGAAAGTGTTTATTTAGCAGATAGAGCCCTCTTTTTTTCAGTGGGAGGGTGCTGGATAAAACTCATATCCTGCTCATCATTTTTTCCTGCAGCAGAGTGGCCGCTTGCACTGAGATGAGGCATCAGCAGGAGCTCAGTGATCATCTGCTCTGTTTAGCCAGACAGCAGTGGCTTGGACCAGCCACAGCACGTGCTGCCTCCTCCCTGGCCAGCCCTCGGCAGGCTACTGTGGGCAAGGGGTGTTACTGAGTACAGGGAGAAACTGGGGCTGTGGAGAAAGAGGGAGACAGGGATAAGGTGAGCTAGAATTTCCGCAGTATGAAAAATAAGGCACAAATCATGGGAAGCAGACATGGTTACTGCTGCTGTCCAAGGGAGCAAATTTTCTCTTCCTACCATGCCTTAGATGAGCTTCTGTGTGATGGTGGCACCACAAAGCTTTGGGACCCACGTACCATCTCCATCCGCCAGAGTCTTGTATGGGAGATTTAAATCATACATTCACATGGCATCCTTAATGACTCAATGAGTGGAGCATAAAATAAAGGTACTAAAAAGTGCCGCAGTGAAAACCCTTAGGACACCGATGAGAAAGCACGCAGCTCTGCTTCCCGCAAGACGGCTGCTGATTTCTTCCGACGGCAGTGCTGAGCTGTCACTGTGGCTGCTTGCTTTAGCGCGAGATGCCAGCTGCACGATACCATTAGCATTCCTCATCAGCCGCAGCTTATGTCTCTCTCTGCGCACAATGTTGGAAAACCAGGTCATTCTCTTGGCTCATCCTCCTCTGATAACTCCTCTTTTCTTCCACTGCCGGGAAGCTGAGGACGGTGTAATTAGTTTTCACTAATGTTCAGCTCTATGTGCGGCTGCTTTTCGCTCAAGCCAAAAATGAAGTTTTCACATAGTTTGCGTGCTCTAATAGGAGGGAAACTTGAGACAAATTTGAGAGGTACCCATTTTCCTTGTGTTATAATGATTCAGCTGATATTTTTCAAAAGGCCACAAAGAATACTAATGACCTGTTAAGCTTCCAGTACTTGAAAAACAGGATAAAAGAGTGAGATTCCAATGAAAATACAAAGTTATACCTACCCGTGCCAGATAACAACTGTTACTGCAAGGCTGTCATAACAAGCAACCTGAGATCATGCCCTTAAGCAGAAAAAAATGCCTGCAGTTGTATTTAACTACTTGGGGTTTGCAGTCAGATCAGAACCCTGATATTCCAAAGAAGCTGCAGAGGAGAATAAAAATGAAAGAGTCAACCCATGCTCCAAATCAGAAGCTCAGGTTTTCATAAGACAGTGGAAATAATGGCTTTTAAACCTATGAGGAATACATTTTGAGAGGACTGTATGGAGTGTGGTACAGAGAGATAAAGCAGCAAACTTCACTTAAGGCCAAGTGATTTTGTGCAGTGGGTAAATACATAAACATAAATGCCCATGAAGAATTATCTGGATGGTACAGTGGAGCTTGTATAATGACAGAATAACCGTATCAGTAATTAAAGCTGCATTAACGTGCTTGAGTGATGCTCTGAAAGTGTCACTCTAATGGCAGTCACAGCATCAACTGAAGCAACTAAGCTGTGAGAGGAGGAGCTATAAGCTACAGAGGCTCCTTGCCAGAAATGTGCTTAGAATTTGAAGTGCTGGGACGCTATTAAAAATAACATGATTTAAATAACAATAATATCCCCCCCCCCGTGTTAGTATCCACCACAATAACTGCAAAATCAATGAAATTATATGCATTATTTTGGGAGGTAAAAAAGAAGCAGAGAATGGATTAACAGGCATCTATGTCCCCTCATCATTTGGTGGGGTCTTTGGAAAGAAGCACGCCAAGTTTCAAGGAACTACAATGTATTTTGTATACCTTAGGAGGCTGGGAAAGATCAGAGGCACCCTTAAATTACAGCTGGAATTGATGACACTGAAAACATTTAAAGGTCTCTTTTGCAATGATTTAGGTTAAAAAGTCCTAAACATGAGGTATTAGCTGTCCAAACCTCTGCAAGTAAATATGTTCCCATTTATTCAATTAGGTGAAAGTTACAGCTCCACTCACTGGAGGGAAAATACCAAGCAGAAAAGTTTGCAGGTGGAGTTAGTGGAAATACTTGTGCTTCTAAAGAGAAGAAACATTTTCTGAAACTTTCATACTCATGTATAGGTGATCCTAGCTGCCCACATTCAGCAGAGTAATCTTCCAGAAGTTTCATGTACATTAATATTACTGTTGTCATTACTGAAATAGGATTTGACCCAAAAGGTCACAGAAGAGTTAAACTTGTCATAACAACTCCAGATACAATAGAAGCTCAAGTTCAGATGTGTGGTGCTAACTGCTGATATAACTTTCTTAGTTTTCAATTCCATCTCTTGCGAGCCACTAGGTTACAAATAGAAACTGAAGGAATAACTCGTTTTGATGAGTCCAACAACATATTGCCTGTTTCCTCAAATGGTTAATTTAATAAAAGCTATTTCAGTGGTATCCTCAATCAATACCAATGTGATAATGAGTATCATCTCAATCCTCTATGTTGTATGAAAAAAACTGCTTTGGTTCACAACAGGGCAATCACAATTTCATACAAATACAAGACCAATACCGAGGACTTAATGGTTACGTGTGCAAAGAATTCATTCAAAGAACTTCAGGAGAGAAATTTTTCTTTGAATCTTTTTTTCCAGATTCTAACCTTGAATTTTAGTTTTGCTTGAAATGCAATTTGCAGCAAAGAGTATTTTACCATGACTGTACTTTTCTTATGCCTTGCAAAAAGTGAGCTAAAGGAACTTCTCTGACACCTTCAGGCCCAGATTCTTGCAGCCTACGTTCTTTGATGATATTTAGAGTATGTAAATATGGGCGGTATAAATGCTGATCTTACTTGTAATGCAGCTACTGGTTTGTTAGGGAGAAACCTAAACCTTGCAGTTGTCTTCTCCCATAAAACAAACAGAGCCTTCTTCATCACCAGAGGTGCAGAGTAAAGTACCCTCTAGTTAGGTTTTGTACTGAAGAAAATCACACGTAAAAACCCCTGCTCTGGGAATAAACTCTGCAAATGAAAACATACAACAAGCCACAATTTTTTTCTATGTTTTAATACACATCTTTGGGCATGGGGGAAGAAAAAGTGATTTTCATATTCACAACATATTACAATAAATGCCCTTTTAAAAACATCATATAAGACACTGTAATAACTGATCTGAATCGCTATTCAAGCCTTTTGATTTTCTTTACAGACAGAGGGACACCTATCCCCACTGTCAGCCCTCAGCCAGCTGCTGCTGCTGGTGTTTGGTGCTCCTGCTGCAACTGGTTTGCATTGAGGCCCTATTAGGCCATTGAGCAGTTACCAGCACTCACAGTTGAGTAGACACTTCCAAGGCAGAGTAAAGTGACTAGAGCTGAGGAGGCAAATTGCAAAACTGACCAGCCGATGTAACACGCAGTGGAGGACAGCTTGAGTTTGCATATTAGTTTCTTTATTTGTCCTTCTCTAGTAGATGATACTTAGAATCATAGAATCATAGAATAATTCAGGTTGGAAAAGACCCTTGGGATCATCAAGTCCAACCATTGACCCTACACTACAAGGTCACCCCTAAACCATATCATCCAACACCACATCTAAACGACACTTGAACACATCCAGGGATGGCGACTCAACCACCTCCCTAGGCAGTCTGTTCCAGTGTCTGACCACTCCTTCCATGAAGAATTTCTTCCTAATGTCCAGCCTAAACTTGCCCTGTTGCAACTTGCAACCATTCCCCCTGGTTCTTGTACTGCATAGCAAATGAGCAACATTATTTGGTATTTTGTGTATGATGAAAGGCTAAGGAAAAATGTCTAAGTCGTCTTCTATTCTTATTTCTTGCACACAGTGATCTTAAGTTTTCACCAAACCGTTCTACTAATATTCATGTAGCCATGTATCGGGAAGTGGGAAAGGTAGAAAATGCTAGTAACATAGAATCACACAATGTACTGAGTTAAGAGGCTCACATGAGGATCATTGAATCTAACTCCTGACTCCACACAGGGCAATATAAAAGTTAAACCATGTATCTAAAAACATCATCTAAACGCTTCTTGACCACTGATAGGCTTGAGGCCATGACCACTTCCCTGGGGACCTTGTTCCAGTACAGATCTCTGAGAATATGACCTGAAAGCCATGCAAAGAGACCTTTTGTTGATGAGACTGTCATGGAGAGTACAAACCTTTGCTGTGGTTGTGCAGTTGTGTTGCAAGTGCACGGGAGGATAATAATTAGCTGTGTAGTGAAAGTAGGTCTGTGGGACTGAGCTGAGGCCCCAGGCTCTGAATGTGAGCCAGCACGGTGGAGCTGCTCAGGTAGAAGACTTTGCTTCAAAGCTGGTGGAGGCACTAACATGGTAATATCTGCAGTCATTGGATCTGGTCCAGGAGGTGGACCAGCACTTGTGGCTCATTAATGTTTACACAGTATAATATATTACATATAAAAAGCAATTCTATGTGGATCCTTTGTGCTGCTGGTGACAAGGAGATTCTTTCCATGGTTCCATCCGTGCTGGTATCTTTTATAGGAAGAATGGTTTCTAGAGTGTTTACGGGTCACAAAAAACTATTGGGGAAAGAGCCTGTGACCTTCTCTAGGATCCTGAAAAATGTAGCTCTAACAGAGCAAGGTCGGCCTTCCTACATCTGCCTTTTCAATAAGGGAATATGCTATGTGCAGATCGGCTTTATTTGCCTCCAGCTTATCACAGTTACGCATCCAAAGCATCACTGCCCTGAACGTTATCCATGCATTGTCATCTTCTACCCATTCCCATGGGGCATACACAGCACTCACCTCATCGGTATAGCCAAACTGAGACGGAAATTTCATAGGCCTTCTTTTTAATAAAATAAAACTATCAGGCCACTTCCCCCTGTCTGAAGATATATTGTAAACAAGAAAATAACCTGATGAAAATATTCAGAAACAGGTCAGGGCAACAAATGACAGAGTGAAGTGCCTGGCTCTTGGGGCAGTAATACCGCTGAGCGAAGAACCAACTTCTCATTCTGTGAACTGTAAACCCTGTCCTCAGTTCTTAAAGTGTTCACAAATAATCTTTCAAAATTGAACATAAAAACAGCTTCTTCACATCTGTGTTATAGGCTACAAGTGCAAGCCCCGCTTCTCCAGCATCACCATAAATTACCATAAGTTCCTTCGCTTCATGGACCGTGCCTGATGCTGAAAAGAAAGTTTTATTACTGAAAAGAATTTTCTGACTATGACTGAAATTATTTTTAAATGTCACCCCAAAATACTTACATGGCATGATCCTAAAACACGTATGGCTAGTACAAGCTGTGTTTCCAAGCACATGACAATTTTTGTATTTGTGTGCTCTTCACAGTGAAGAGGATTTAGACCAGCACTTGAAAGTTCATAGCTGGTCCTTTAAGGATGTTGTAGTCCTTACAGAGCAACTGATCACAAGCTGCTGTGCACTTTTCCTCTGAAATTCAGGTCCCTTTAATGTTCCTCAACGTGTCTTTAATGTTCAGTGATACAGAAACCACGGGTAGGCAGGCATGAGAATGTCACCAGTGCTGCTCATCTCGCAGACACCTTGTGATGCCTTTGGCTAAGGTGGGTTATAACGCAGGCAGTTTCAGTCTTTTTTTTATCTCTCCGACTAAGACACCAGCGTGACAGAGCAAACTTCCAGGGCATCAGAGGACATGACATATGGAGCAAGACTGATGCTGTGTAGGCTCTTGCAAGCCCCAAAGGTCCGGGGTGCTGTGGGTCAGCCTCCTCTGGCCTTGCACGCCGCACTGAAGCTTACTACAGCTTTCCATCTTAACTGGGTTCAAAGAAAGGCCAAACTAAAAACCCAAACCAAACAAACAAGCCCTATGTGCCCCTACAAGCTTATCAGCATGGCTGAAGCTTTTCTTTAATTTCTTGTTTGTTTGTTTGCGTGAAGAAATCTGCAGTCACTTAACAGGCTTGGCATTGTGTGTGACTCCCTGCATCAACAACTAGGTCAGCCGGCGGGGTAAAGCACTGTACGTGCGAGAGGCTCCCTCGGCTCAGCTGGTGCCTGCTGATTATATTTTGGGAATTAGCTAGGTAGAAGAGAATGTCCTCCCGGGCATGTGCTACCCTGAATGAAACTTTAGTCTGTTTGCACAAGTCATTTGAAACCTCTTCTTGGCCCCAGCCGAAAATGGTGCTAAATCCACGGCAGCTAAGGCAAGACTGAAACAGGGGGAAGTTCAGGGGGGTTCTCTTCTCCTTCCCTCTTTTCAGTACATGTAACTACCCAGTAATTAGTTGCAGCACCCAACATTACATAGGGCTCGTTCTGTGTTCAGAGAGTATCAGCTTTCCAAAGTGATGTGAATAACTCTTGGGTAAGATAAAAGTGAGAGGATAAAGACCTAGGATATTTTTACTAGGACTATTTTTATTTGCAGTATGAACTTAATTCCTATCACTGCTTTAAGTGAAGACAAATAAAACTGCAAAGATGACAGCTACACTTATGTCTAGGCAGGCACAACTCTCCATCCTGCCAAAGCGTGGGTTTGCCTGCTCTGTCTCTAGCAGAGCTGCCTCTGTTGTAGTGCCATCAATGTGGAAACACTGCTGCAAGAACATATTTTTGGCCGTCACTCAGAAACTGCTGCCAGCCCTCCACAGAGCCTGAGAGACCTTTTATGCTGTGAGCTTGCCTTTAAGGGGAAAGTCCTTACCGAAGAAATGATTTCCACATCACTCTTGTAGCTCAAGTATTCGGGTAATCTGTAAATGAAAAAGAAACACCAACAATCAACCAACAAATAAAACTGACAGGTTTGCAACGTCCCACTATTGCTCTAAAAGCTAAGAAATTACACCTAGCTTCCTTCCAAACTCACCATATGATAAAATTTTCCTTGAACCAGGATGCCAAAGAGTTTTTGCAGCAAATGCAGAGATTACAAATGGAGGGACACTTCTGTGTTACCTTCTCCTATTTTGATCACATAAAATCTAAAAATCTTCCATATTACTGAGAATTTGTAAAATTGCAGCCAAGTAACCTCTCTACAACCCTCTCTGGCTCTCCTTTTTCACGGTGCCTAGCCATCCCTGCACACTCCATGATAGCACTAAACCCTATTTCAGGAACTATAGAGTCAGAGAGGCTTAAAGTAGCTTTGTGGGAGGTCATCAACAACTGCCGGGAGAGGCTGCCTGCACAAGGATAGCGGTGGGCATTCCCAGGGGACATGGTTGTCCTGCCCAGATGGTATTGCTCTGCGGCTGCGCCTCAGCACCTCTGCCCCACTTGCTGAGGTATGGTGGGAAAAGATTTGAGCTATGGGGAGTTTTGCAACGTGAGCTAGCTGGGACTTCTGCGACACGCTCTCTGCGTGCAGTAGAAGTAAGCTGGAAGGCATTTTAAAAAGCCCTCCGAGTGCAGAGCAGGGGTGGCCACACAAGCAGCTTGTGCAAAGTGGTGTTGCACTTTGAATTCACACTCTCACTTACTTGACAACAGCTTGTTTCCAGCGTGGGTAAGCCTGAAGATGGAAAAGTCTGCTTAAGCACAGAAACACAAGTGGCAGAAATGCATCAGATAATGACAATATAAAAATGGTGTAGCATGGATTTTCGTTCTCTCATGCTGCAAGGTGAAATGGACAGTTGAAGAAATTAAAATGTGACACATTCAGAAGTGATGTGAAGTTAGGTTGCTCCTCATGATAGTTCAACTGTGGGGCTTCCACCTAAAAAATGTTATCAATGGCAAAAATTCTGTGGGAGTCAGTAAGAGAATAAATACTAACACCAGTGTTCAAAGTTGCAACAGTGAAGTTTTGAAAGCAGTCATGTTTTACCCCAGTCCTCAGCTAATCAAGATTAGGGAATTTCTCGCCCCTTCCTCTGCTGACTATTGTGAGGAAAGAACATAGAACTACATGAGCCATGTGGCTAATCCTGCAAAACAGCTGGTGTGACATACACATGGATGTCACATTTAAAAATGGTGTGGCTTTGTGCTAGTTACAGCATTTCATTCCTGTTCAGCATTTCTCACTTCTCATATAAATTCATGAATAACTTGAAAGTGAAAATTCCCAAGATATCAAACCTAGTGAATGACTTGCCCAGTGATTGAATGGGAGGTATAGGCTCCCAGGAGTGTTTGTTCACTGCCCTTTAAAAACAGATAAATATGTTAGATTACAGGTATATTATGGCCTTAGATATATGCTAATTCTTAACCATAATTAGCCTTGCACACTTTCTTTCCGCAAAGGGACACTTCTAAGAAATCTATTTAGATATATATGAACTCTCTGTAAAAATAGCCTACTCAGAGTATTATGAAGTTCAATTTAAAAAATAATCACACAAGCAGAAATATCCAGCAGTCTGTGCACATTGCCAACTTGGTAAAGGACATATCAAATATTACATCTCACTCCAGTACTCCAGTTTCCCTGCCAGCACCAGCTCTTATCAGCTCAGAAAGCCTGGATTAATCCATCTGGCTGGCAGAATGACATTAAGACCAACAGGATGTGTGAGGTACCAAGGCAAAAGGTCTCTCTGCAACCACAGCGAGCCAGCTGCGATGTTGCAATGCTTGTTAAGGGATTGCGAGAGCCTGTGGTGTTACATGGGTTTTCCACTCAGTTGCTGCAGTGAAGGTTCTGCATGTTCATTAAAGGAAAAAAAATCATGAGCTGTGTAGAAAAAATCAAAGGTGAGGATTGTTAGTGGCATCAGACAGGAGTAAATACCTCTAAAACACAATCGTAAGATTTTTTTTTAAAAAAATTCCTTATCTTGAGGTTTTTGGAGTTGACAGCACTGCAGTTTGCACATTACTATTGGTATCTCAGTTCAGAGTGATGAAGCATAAAAACACACCTTACCACTTCCACCTGGCCAGCCCTCACTCAGATGTGTGTTCTTCACACAGATGTGAGATCTGCTTCACCATGGAGATGTACGTCATTCATATTTACCAGAAACAAGCTAATATGGCAAAGCAAGCTGATATGCCATGTGTACCCTAGACACCAGTCCTGGCTCCCTGGACACCTCCTTATGCTGATGTGGCTCTGAACAGGATACTGCAGAGCTGGATCACTCCAGGGAGGTATAGATTTACCTAGGTATATGGCCAGTGGGTCTGACTATGGAAGAAAGGTAAGGTAGGAGAGCAGAGCCTTTCCATGGAGCCACTTGATGGTTTTCCTCAGCCCTTTCCCTGCCATAAATCACAAATTTCTGATGTCATTCCTATTACTGGCTCACTGTAAAAAATACACATCTCCTCAGGCCTATTGCTAAGAGTCAGATTTTCATGAATGTTAAGCATTTGTGTTCCCAAATGAAATTAATGGGAGCTGTGGATGCTCTGGAGATTGGGAAGTGTGATGTTAATCCCTCCATGCCCTAGGGCACACCTATAATGGAGAAGCTGCCCTACTTTAACTAGATCGATTTGAAAATGTAAGATTTTAATAGTATGTTTTTTACAACATGAGTAATTCTGACAAGGCCTCACGTTCCCTATCTCGACTGTGTCTATAAAAGGGCCTGTTTCTATTAAACAGGTTTAACTCTGTGTGAAGCCCCTGGATGAAAGGCAGTGAGCCCCAAGCATTCTTGTTGTGTGTACCGAGATGGCACTTTACAGCTGATCCGTGCTATTTGCATGGAGCTGAAGGGCCCTTGGCCTCCAGCTCCCTCCCTTCGGTTGCACACCTCCAGCCCTGATCCTCGGGCCTCTCACTTCTGTTTCATCTCACCCCATGCTGGCTTCGAGCATGGAGTCAGACCAGAGACCCACGAGGCAGCGTACAGTAGCTCCCACCAAGCTGCTGCAGAAATATAGTCATAGAATCATTTAGGTTGGAAAAGACTTTTAAGATCATTGAGTCCAACTGTTAATCTAGTGATGCCAAGTCCACCACTAAACCACCTCCCCAAGCACCTCATCTACATATCTTTTAAATATCTCCAGGGATGGTGACTCCACCACTTCCTTGGGCAGCCTGTTTCAAAGCTTCACCACTCTTTCAGTAAAGAAATTTTTCTTAATATCAATTTATACCTCCCCTGGCACAACCTGAAGCCATTTCTTCTTGTCCTATCGCTTGT